>NC_041383.1:160782873-160818881 GCF_002162155.2 Triticum dicoccoides | reverse complement strand
GTTCAAAGGGTCATAAAGCGAGCGAGCGAGCAGGCAGGTATGATGATAGGGGAGACGCCCGGAATGGCAAAGCTTATCGGGGGCTCTTCTTTCGTCTGTCCATTTTCGTCACAAGCAGACTCACCGTACAGGGCGAAGCTACGCGGAAGGCGCCGGCCAACACCAAAGGCTCCTCCGAGGACGCGTCTGAGCGTCTCGTCTCCTGTCCTGCACTCCCCACCTGCTTCACCAGTTAGCCAGTTGCCGAAGCGAGCGCCAGAGCACGAGACCGGCAATGGCGCGCTCGACGCCCCCCTTCCTCCTCCTCCTCCTCTTCGTCCTCGTCGCCGCCGCCGCGGCAGCCTCGGACTCGGAGGAGCGCCCGCGCGTCACCCCCACCTTGGTCCAGTGCCACCCGCCGCACGCGCAGGCAACCGCCAACGCCAGCAGCGCCAAGAACGCCACGGCATTCGGCGCCAACGTGGTCTCCCTCCTCCGCGCCCTCCCCTCCGCCGCCGCGCCCACGGGCTTCGCGTCCCTGCGGTCCGCCGGAGTGGTCGGACGCGACGCCGCGTTCGTCCGCGGGCTCTGCTTCGGGTACGCCACGCCGTCCCAGTGCCGCTCGTGCCTGGCCGCCGCGGCCAGGAAGCTCACCGACGCCTGCGGTGCCCGCGGCCGGCGCGCCGGCGTCTGGACGGACGCCTGCTTCGCCTCCTACGCCGACGCGAACGCGTCCTCGCCCAGGTACGACGGCTTCCGCGCGCGCATCATCTCCGGCGCCGACGCGCTCATCACCAGCACCTCCTACGAGCTGCAGAGCCTCGCCGACCTGGCGTGGCGCATGGGGCAGGTCGCGGCCATCAACTCGGGGATGCAGGTGGCCGTGGACTGGATCGCCTCGGCGAGCGACTACAAGAAGAACAGCACGGTGCGCGTGCTGGCGCAGTGCGCGCGGGACCGCACGCCGGCGGAGTGCGCGTGGTGCGTCCAGTACTCGGCGCGGGTGGCGGAGACCTGCGAGTGGTCCTGGTGCCCCGGGCAGTCGGCGCGGGCGGGGGACACCTGCTGCTGGGGCCTCGACGCGTGGCGCGACGGCGTGGCGGGCGCCGTCGTCGGCTTCGACTGCTACCTGCGCTTCGACGTCGCCGTCGCCGTCGCCACCGTCACTTCCACTGCGCCGGCGCGGGTGCCCCCGCTCAAAAGGCTCGGTGAGCAGAGCACACTGCACTCCTCTTCTTCTTACTGCGCCGGCGTGGAAAATATTTTGATCTGATCACGATGTCGATGGCTGCAGGGAAGCTGATGAACGATCATCCTTTCGTCACCGCGGTGTTCGTCGGCGGCGGGCTGGCCGTGGCAGCATTCTAACGGAAATACAAAGGTCTGAAAACAAAAGACTGAAACTGATCTTCTTCTTCTTCACTGATCTGTGCCAAGAGATGATCTGAACCTCCAATGTGTTACGCTCTGCTGAAATCTGAATACAGATGTAACCGCCTCTGAATTGCTCGTCTCCTTGCAGTTGCAGGGCCGGCGGCCGTCGGCGGCGGGCTCGGCGATCGATCTGCACTGCAGCAACAACATACTCCAGTAACCAAGTCTGTAAATAATTAAGCATTCGTGCACTAAGTAGCAGCAGCAGCAGTATGTCTTCGGAATCCAGGAACGAGCCTCGGCGACTTCAAACTTAATTCGTGCTTGCAGATCTCTTATATAGAAAAGAAACTTAAGTATTGAACCTTTAATCCTTGATCCACCATTGGGCCCATGCTACCATATATTGGAGAAAATCGCGATCTTATTCTCAGCTATGAAGTTAACATGCAGTAATATGTGAGTTGCCACTTGCCATACTGTTTACACACTGCTTTGGGCTCCAAATCCCAAAACTTATCTCAGTTAGGTGTTGTCATTTTGTTGCCAAGCTATTTATGTGTGAGTTACCGGGCTATTCACAGGCAATTATCATGATGAGAACTACTCCCTCTGTTCGAAATTACTTGTCGCGAAAATGGATGTATCTAGACGTATTTTAGTTCTAGATACATTCATTTCCGAGACAAGTAATTCTAAACGAAGGGAGTAAAACTCCTTTGGACTGTTTTAGCATTTTCTTCCGAGCTCAGAAGTTATCATCCGTTAATATGCCGGTTACCATATTGTTTACATGTTACCGACTTTAAAATGTATCCCGTTTGGGCTTACGGCAGCTTGTTTGAGCTCAAAAGTTATGTTCATGTGTTTAGATACGTGTAGCCGTTTTGATTCGCAAACATACGCAGAAAGTTGATGTTGTTGCCACATGACATGTCTCAAATCTTATTTTATTCAAATGGTTAACTCTATGTCTAAAAATTTATACTTTGTGTCAAAATTATAAAATTTCTATGCCTATATCACTTTTCTGAAAAAAGGCTCTCTGTATAGACAAAATACAGCCAAAATCCTCTCTGTTTAGCGAGTAAATAGCATAAAACTACTAGTTTACAGGTTAGGGTTACAAAAAACTACCGGTTTTTAATTTTTCTCAGATAACTACCAAATCAGGGATTGATTGTTTCAAAAAACCCCAAATCCTCTTTGTTAAAAAATTAAACATGTTTATGACAAGTCGGGCCCGCCACTAAATGCATCGTCTGTTTGACCGTTAGCTGACATTTGGGACCCACATCTCAGTGTTTGAAAAAGCAATCGGGTCCCTGGAAGTTTTCTGAAAATGCAATTGGGTCCCTGAAATTTTTCAAAAAAAGCAATCAGGTCCCCAGATCCAGAGGAGGGGCACCAGCCATGGCAGGAGCTCGATCTCGAGAGCTCTGCCTAGAACCGCGATGCCACCTCCGGGCCGACGCCGTGCATCACCTGCGACCGGCGAGCCGCGCCCGCAGCGGCCGGAAACACGCCGCCCCTCGCCTGTGGCCGCCGCCACGCAACCCCTCGCTTGTGTTGACCACCACGCCGCCCCGCCCCCGCATGTGGCCGCCGCCCCTTGCCTACGCCGACCACCACGGTGCCCCGCCCCTCGCCTGTGGCCGCCGCCACGCCCCCTCGCATGTGTGCGCCGGCGGCCACGCCTGCCTCGCCTGCGACGACGACCACCCCCTGCCTCGCCGAACGGGAGGTCCACCCCGTGCGCAGTGGACGACGACGGGGCTGCTTGCCAGCGAGCTCCTCACGGCGGGGCTGCTGGCCGGCGAGCTCATCCGGCGGGGCTGCTGGCCAGCGCAGCTCCTATCGTTCTGGAGCACAGGGACGGGAGGGAGCCGATTGCTTTTGTAAAAATTTACAAGGACCTGATCGCGGTTTTTTAAAAGAGACAATGACATGTGGGTCCCAAATGTCAGCTAACGGTCAAACCAACGGTCAAACAAACGGTGCGGTTAATGGCGGGCCCGACTTGTCATAAACATGTTTAATTTTTTTAACAAAGAGGATTTGAGGTTTTTTGAAACCCCTGATTTGGTAGTTATTTGAAAAAAATGAAAAACCGGTAGTTTTTTGGAACCCTAGCCTGTAAACTAGTAGTTTTATGCTATTTACTCCTGTTTAGCTCTCTGTCCACCTTCAACCGTAGCAAAAACGAAAAAAAATAGACACATACACAAAATGGACATAGCCCAGTCCAGCACTACGACAACCCATACTTTTCCAGCCCGTCCACTCTCCTCCAAATTGGGCCTAATCCTTCAGCTCCACTGCTTGAAAAAAACTATGCAGCCTTTTTTAAAAAAAATATGCCGCTGAGCCAGCCGATGGACGAAATCACTTATTAAGGAGTACTCATTGCAAAGATCACTCCCACCTTTCCAGGTTACCACAAGTTGGCGCGCCACATGTGCGTCATTTGTCGTAACCCGGGAGTTTTCCTTTTTTTCGTAGATTTATTTATTCAAAACGTTTTATCTCTCAAACCGTGCGTTCAAATCTCGAACCGCTTTCACCGTTGGATTCCTCGCGTCGAGATCTTCAAAATTAGATCCCATGTTGATAGGTTTTGACAAACTTTGTTTTCATAGAAAAATCGGACGAATAAACCGAATGGGGAGCACGGGGTTTTTCCCTTTCTGAAAAAGGCATGCCCATGCTCTCGCAAAATCATAACCGTGCCTTTCGTGGAAGCAAAACCGTGCCTCTCACGAAAGAAAAAGAAGAAGAAGATAAAGCGCATATTTTTTCGTTTCCAAGAGGCACGGCCGTGCCTCTCGCGAAAGCACAACCGTGGCTCTTCCGAAAAAAAAAACAGAAAATGTGTTTTCCCGTTTTCGAGAGAGACACAGCCGTGCCTCTCGCAGAAGCAAAATCGTGCCTCTTGCGAAAGAAAAAAAAAACAAAAAAACGTGTCTTTCCCGTTCCCGATAGGCACGGCCGTGACTCTCGTGAAAGGACAACCTTGCCTCTCGCGGAAGCAAAATCATGACTATTTATGTGTGAGTTACCGGACTATTCACAGGCAATTATCATGATGAAAACTAAAACTCCTTTGGACTGTTTTAGCATTTTCTTCCGAGCTCAGAAGTTATCACCCGTTAATATGCTGGTTACCATATTTTTCAGCTGTTACCGGCTTTAAAACGTATCCTGGCGGGTTTTAGGCCAGCTTGTTTTAGCTCAAAATTTATGTTCATGTGTTTACAGATGCGTACCCATTTTGATTCGCAAACATATGCAGAAAGTTGATGTTTTTGCCATATGACATGTCTCAAATCTTATTTTGTTCAAATTGTTAACTCGTTCTCGTTCGTCTTGGAAATTTATACTTCGCGTCAAATTATGAAATTTCTATGCCTATGTAACTTTTCAGAAAAAAGGCTCTCCGTATAGACAAAATACAGCCAAAACCCTCTCTGTTTAGCTCTCTGTCCACCTTCAATCGTAGCAAAACGAAACACACACACACACACACACACACACACAAAATGGACGTAGCCCAGTCCACAACCCATTTCCAGCCCGCCCACTCTCCTCCTCCATATTGGGCCTAATCCTTCAGGTCCACTGATTGAAAAAAAATACTATGCGGCCTCCTCTAAAAAAAACTATGCAGCCCAGCCAGCCGATGGAGGAGCTGGAGGCCACGCCCGAACGGGTTGCTCTACGCCGCGGAATACTGGCGCGCCGCGACCCCTAAAAAAAAGCCAGCGGAGCTGCGTCACTTGTGAACGGGGCTTCGAAATTCCATGGCCTCATTTGTGTGCTATGTTGGGACACATATTTTCTTCTAGGAATGTTCGTGACGCAGTAAAAAAGGATGCAGAGCCAGAGGCAACACAATTTGAGTGTTTTTTTCCAAAAACAAGCTAAGACCGTTGCGGGTCATTAATCCTGTAAAGAATGTTGTAGTACCCGCCTCCTAGGGCTCTTCGAGGGCAACATTGCTCACCGCACCATGAGTTTCCGGGTGGCAATGCCGGGGGGCCTCTCCGCGCCGTTTGATCTGCCCAGGCAGCGTGTGCCCCGACAACCCGCCTGGGTTGTCCACGACGGGTGGACCGAGGGCGTGCCCGAAGCCATCATCATTGGGCGGCGTCGGGTGCACCGGTGAGCTCCCCCTGCGCGAAGTGCCGGCCAGACCTGCATGTCGACGTCGTCGGCCCTCGAGGTAGGCGTTGCGCTTGTGTGCACAGCCCCACGCGCGATGCGGAGGCTGGATCCACGCTTGAGATTGAGATGATCACGCTTGGTATTTTGCGTGGTAATTAGATTACACTAACGATCCTTAAAAAACAATGAACCTCAATAAGTGGCGACCACGTCAGGAGGAGGCTCCCATCGAACGAATTAGTTCGCCCCAGGAGTATCGATCGACCGAACCATCATGTTCTTTTCGTCGTTCTACATCCCTTGTTCCGACGAACCATCGAGTTCCTCCACTGGCCCATGAAGCGTGTTTGAAAAACGGGGTAGACCCAATTAGCTCATTTTTGGAGGAAATAAATGTCATTAACCAAGAAGAATTTTATACATAAAAAGCACAAAACACACACAAAAGAACAAACATTGCCATGCTCTAATTTGTAAAGCAAACAGAATTAGTCCCATGCCAACTTTAAATAGAAAAAATGTTTTATCTAGATAAGTCTAATAATTTTGCCATGGTCCAAACATGATTTTTTTTTGTAAAGACAAAAAATGACATCCTCTTAATAATATAAATGCCATCCTCCTAATAATAAAAATGCCTTATTATTAATAATAAAACTGTCATGTACAAAAACAAACTTGACTTGTGAACATTACAAAAAAATAGTCAGCCTCTTAATATATCTTGCAAAACCACAAAATAAAATAAAGAAAGAAAAATGCAACAAGGTATTTTTGGTTTAAATATGATAGAAAATAAACCCGGAGGCCGTAGATTTCACTAGAGGCTTCTCTCGAGAAAATAGCATACGGTGGGTAAACAAATTAATGTTGGGCAATTGACTGAAAAGCGAATAATTAATTATGACGATATCCAAGGCAATGATCATGTATATAGGCATCACATCCAAAATTAGTAGGCCGACTCCTGTCTGCATCTACTACTATTACTCCACATATCCACCACTATCCAGCATGCATCTAGTGTATTAAGCTCATGAAAAAATAGAGTAATGCAATAAGAACGACGACATGATGTAGATAAGATCTATTCATGTATGAATAAACCCCATCTTTTTATCCTTAATGGCAATGATACATGTGTGTCATGTTTCTTTCTGTCACTGAGATTGAGCACCGCAAGATTGAACCCATCATAAAGCACCTCTTCCCGTTGCAAGAAAAAATAATCTAGTTGGCCAAACCAGACCAAGGTTTTGGAGAAGAAATACGAGGTTATAACAAGCATGCATAAAAGAGTTCAGCAAAGACTCAAATAATATTCATGGATAGATCTGATCGTAAACTCACAATTCATCGGATCCCAACAAACACACCGCAAAAAGTCATTACATCAAATAGAGATTGATATAAAAGACAAGTAAAAGGCAAAATAAAGTAAATATAAATAAATTACAGCAAGGAATTTTTGGGTCTTTGGTTTTATAGATCTGAAAATATATGATAACAAATAGACCCCGGGGCCATAGGTTTCACTAGAGGCTTCTCTCTTGAAGAAAGCATACAGTGGGTAAACAAATTACTGTTGAGCAATTGATAGAAAAGCGCATAACTATCACGATATCTAAGGCAATGATCATGAATATAGGCATCACACCCGTTACAAGTAGACCGACTCCTGCCTACATCTACTACTATGGCTCCACACATCGACCGCTATCCAGCATGCATGTAGAGTATTAAGTTCATAAGAATGGAATAACGCCTTAAGCAAGATAACATGATGTAGAGGGATAGATCCAATCAATATGGTAAAACTCCCCATCTTTTATCCTTAATGGCAACAATCAATATATGCCTCGCTACTCCTACTGTCACTGGTAAGGACACCGCAAGATTGAACCCATCACAAAGCACCTCTCCCGTTGCAAGAAAAAACCAATCTAGTTGGTCAAACCAAATCGATAGATTGGAGAGAAATAAAAAGCTATCTTAATCATGTATAAAAGAGTTCAGAGAAGACTTAAATAATATTCATAGATAATGTGATCATAAATCCATAAATCATTGGATCTCAACAAACGCACCGCAAAAGAAGATTACATCGAATAGATCTCCAAGAACATCAAGGAGAACATTGTATTGAAGATCAAAAGGAGAGAAGAAGCCATCTAGCTACTACCTACGGACCCATAGGTCTGTGGTAAACTACTCACACATCATCAGAGGGGAAAGGGTGATGATGAAGAACCCCTCTATGATCGTTGACCCCTCTGGCAAAGTGTCGGAAAAGGTCTGTAGATTGGATCTCGTGGTTCTGGAATATGCGGCGACTGGAATTCTGTTTCGCCGACCCCCCTAGGGTTTTTGGGATTTTAGAATATTTATAGAGGCAGTGGTCGGTGGAGGGGGTGCTGATACGTCTCCAACGTATCTATAATTTTTGTTTGTTCCATGCTATTATATTACCCCTTTTAGATGTTTATGGGCTTTATTTTACATATTTATATCATTTTTGGGACTAACCTACTAACCGGAGGCCCAGCCCGTATTGCTGTTTTTTTTGCCTATTTCAATATTTCGAAGAAAAGGAATATCAAACGGAGTCCAAACGGAATGAAACCTTCGGGAGCGTGATTTTTGGAACGAACGTGATCCGAAGAACTTGGAGTGCAAGTCAAGAAGCTTGCGAGGCGGCCAGGAGACAGGAGGGCGCGCCCCTATCTCCTGGGCCCCACAAGCAGCCACCGACGTACTTCTTCCTCCTATATATACCTACATACCCCGAGAACATCCAGGGAGCCAACAAAACACAATTTCCTCCACCATAACCTTCTGTATCCATGAGATCCCATCTTGGAGCCTTCGCCGGTGCTCCGCCGGAGGGGGAATCGACTACGGAGGGCTCCTACATCAACACCATAGCCCTTCCGATGAGTTGTGAGTAGTTTACCACAGACCTTCGGGTCCATAGTTGTTAGCTAGATGGCGTCTTCTCTCTTTTTGGATCTCAATACAATGTTCTCCCCCTCTCTTGTGGAGATCTATTCGATGTAAACTCTTTTTGCGGTGTGTTTGTCAAGATCCGATGAATTGTGGGTTTATGATCAAGTTTATCTATGAGAAATATTTGAATCTTCTCTGAATTCTTTTATGTATGATTGAGTTATCTTTGCATGTCTCTTCGAATTATCAGTTTGGTTTGGCCTACTAGATTGATCTTTCTTGCCATGGGAGAAGTGCTTAGCTTTGGGTTCAATCTTGCGGTTTCCTTTCCCAGTGACAGCAGGGGCAGCAAGGCACGTATTGTATTGTTTCCATCGAGGATAAAAGGATGGGGTTTATATCATATTGCTTGAGTTTATCCCTCTACATCATGTCATCTTGCTTAATGCGTTACTCTGTTTTTTATGAACTTAATACTCTAGATGCAGGCAGGAGTCGGTCGATATGTGGAGTAATAGTAGTAGATGCAGGCAGGAGTCGGTCTACTTGTTGCAGACGTGATGCCTATATACATGATCATGCCTAGATAATCTCATAATTATTCGCTTTTCTATCAATTGCTGGACAGTAATTTGTTCACCAACCATAATACTTATGCTATCTTGAGAGAAGCCTCTAGTGAAACCTATGGCCCCCGGGTCTATCTTTTATCATATAAGCTTTCAATCTACTTTTATTTGCATCTTTACTTTTCCTATCTATATTATAAAATACCAAAAATATATTTATCTTATCATACTATCTCTATCAAATCTCACTTTTGCAAGTGGCCGTGAAGGGATTGACAACCACATTATTGCGTTGGTTGCGAGTTCTTGTTTGTGTAGGTGCGTGGGACTTTTGAGGAGCCTCCTACTGGATTGATACCTTGGTTATCAAAAACTGAGGGAAATACTTACGCTACTCTGCTGCATCACCCTTTCCTCTTCCAGGAAAACCAACGCAAGCTCAAGACGTATCAAGAAGGATTTCTGGCGCCGTTGCCGGGGAGGTCTTCGCTCAAGTCAAGACATACCAAGTACCCGTCACAAACTCACCTCCCTCGCATTTACATTATTTGCCATTTGCCTCTCGTTTTCCTCTCCCCCACTTCACCCCTGCCGTTTTATTCGCCCTCTCTTTCCCAATCTTCTCCTCTTTTTTGCTTGCCTTTTTCTGTTTGCTTGTGTGTTGGATTACTTGTTGCCATGGCGCAAGATAATACCAAATTGTGTGATTTCTCCAATACCAATAATAATGATTTCCTTAGTACTCCGATTGCTCCTCTTAATGATGTCGAGTCTTGTGAAATCAATACTGCTTTGCTGAATCTTGTTATGAAAGATCAATTCGCCGGCCTTCCTAGTGAAGATGCCGCTACTCATCTAAACAACTTTATTGATTTGTGTGATATGAAATAGAAGAAAGATACGGATAAAGATATTGTCAAATTGAAGTTATTTCTGTTTTCACTTAGAGATCGTGCTAAAGTTTGGTTCTCGTCTTTGCCTAAAAATAGTATTGATCTTGGAACAAGTGCAAAGATGCTTTTATCTCTAAGTATTTTCCTCCTGCTAAGATTATCACTCTTAGGAACGATATTATAAATTTTAAACAACTTGATCATGAGCATGTTGCCCAATCTTGGGAAAGAATGAAATTGATGATTCGCAATTGCCCTACTCATGGTTTGAATTTATGGATGATCATACAAAAATTTTATGCTGATTTGAACTTTGCTTCTAGAAATCTTTTAGATTCGGCCGCGGGAGGCACGTTTATGGGAATCATGTTAGGAGATGCTACAAAACTTCTTGATAATATTATGGCTAATTATTCTCAATGGCACACCGAAAGACCTTCTAGTAAAAAAATGCATGCTATAGAAGAAATCAATGTTTTGAGTGGAAAGATGGACGAACTTATGAAGTTTTTTGCTACTAGAAATACTCCTCTTGATCCCAATGATATGCCTTTATCTACTTTGATTGATAATAATAATGAATCTATGGATGTGAATTTTGTTGGTAGGAATAGTTTCAGTAACAATGCTTATAGAGGAAACTTTAATCCTAGACCGTTCCCTAGTAACTCCTCTAATAATTATGGAAATTCCTACAATAATTCTTATGGTAATTTTAATAAGATGCCCTATGATTTTGAGAATAGTGTGAAAGAATTTATGATTTCTCAAAAGAATTTTAATGCCTTGCTTGAAGAAAAATTGCTCAAAGTTGATGATTTGGCTAGGAACGTTGATAGACTTTCACTTGATGTTGATTCTCTTAAACTTAGATCTTATCCTCCTAAGCATGATATCAATGAGTCTCTCAAAGCAATGAGAATTTCCATTGATGAGTGCAAGGAAAGAACCGCTAGATTGCATGCTAAGAAAGATTGCTTTGTAAAGGCGTGTTCTTCTAGTTTCCATGAAAATAATGATGAAGATCCTAAAGTTATTGATGTGTCTCCTATTAGATCTTTGTTTTACAATATGAATCTTGATAATAATGGGACTGGAGATGAGTCAACTTTATTTAGAATGTGTCCCAAGAATTCGGAGTTTTTAGATCTTGCTGCTAAAATTGGTAAAAGTGGGATTGGAGAGGTCATGACTTTAAATAGTATTGAACCCACTATCTCAGATTTCAAGGAATTTGATTATGATAATTGTTCTTTAGATGGTTGTATTTCCTTGTTGCAATCGTTGTTAATTCTCCACATGCTTATAGTCAAAATAAAGCTTTTACCAAACATATTGTTGATGCCTTGATGCAATCTTATGATGAAAAACTTAATTTGGAAGTTTCTATACCTAGAAAACTTAATGATGAGTGGGAAACTACTATAAAGATTAGAATTAAAGATCATGAGTATTTTGCTTTGTGTGATTTGGGTGCTAGTGTTTCCATGATTCCGAAAACTTTATGTGATATTCTAGGTTTCCATGATCTTGATGATTGCTCTTTAAATTTGCACCTTGCGGATTCCACCATTAAAAAGCCAATGGGAAGGATCAATGATGTCCTCATTGTTGCAAATAGAAATTTGGTGCCCGTAGATTTTATCGTTCTTGATATAGATTGCAATCTTTCTTGCCCTATTATTCTTGGTAGACCTTTCCTTAGAACGATTGGTGCGATTATTGATATGAAGGAAGGGAATATTAGATTCCAATTTCCATTAAGGAAAGGCATGGAGCACTTTCCAAGAAAGAAAGTTAAATTACCTTATGAATCTATCATGCGGGCTACTTATGAATTTAGTGCCAAAGATGGCACTACTTAGATCTATCTTCGCTTTTATGCCTAACTAGTGGCGTTAAACGATAACGCTAGTTGGGAGGCAACCCAATTTTATTTGTGTTTTTTGTTTTTGTTCCTGTTTAGTAGTAAATTTTTCATCTACCTTCTGTTTAGATGTGTTTTTATGTTTTAATTAGTGTTTGTGCCAAGTAGAACCTATAGGATAACCTATGGTGATAGTTAATTTTGATTCTGCTGAAAAACAGAAACTTTGCATGCACGAATTTAGTTTTGTTAAATCACAGAAACGTGCTTTTGCGTTGATTATTTTTGATGTAGATCAATAGACAATTTTCCAGGACTTCCTATTTTGGTAGGATTTTTAGAGTTACAGAAGTATTCGTGGGTTACAGATTGCTACAGACTGTTCTGTTTTTGACAGATTCTGTTTTTCGTGTGTTGTTTGCTTATTTTGATGCATCAATGGCTAGTATTAAGTGGTATGAACCATAGAGAACTTGAAATATAGTAGGTTTAACACCAATATAAATAAAGAATGAGTTCATTACAGTAACTTATGTGGTGGTTTTGCTTTCTTTCACTAACGGAGCTTATGAGATTTCCTGTTGAGTTTTGTGTTGTGAAGTTTTCAAGTTTTGGGTAAAGATTTGATGGACTATGGAATAAGGAGCGGCAAAATCCTAAGCTTGGGGATGCCCATGGCACCCCAGTATATTCAAGAATAGCCAAAAGCCTAAGCTTGGGGATGCCCCCAGAAGGCATCCCCTCTTTCGTCTTTGTTCATTGGTAACTTTACTTGGAGCTATATTTTTATCCGCCACATGATATGTGTTTTGCTTGGAGCGTCTTGTATGATATTAGTATTTTCTTTTTAGTTTTACACAATCATCCTTGCTGTACACACCCTTTGGGATAAGCCCACTTGATTAGAATTTGCTAGAATACTCTATGTGCTTCACTTATATCTTTTGAGCTTGATAGTTTTTGCTCTAGTGCTTCACTTATATCTTTTAGAGCACGACGGTGGCTTAATTTTGAAGAAATTGCTAGTCCCTCATGCTTCACTTATATTATTTTGAGAGTCTTTTAGAACAGCATGGTATTCGCTATGGTTACGAATTTGGTCCTAGAATGATGAGCATCCAAGTTGGGTATAATAAAAACTATCATAGGAAGTGAATTGGATGCTATGATCAAATTGATGCTTGATAATTATTTTGAGATATAAAGGTAGTAATGTTAGAGTCATGCTAGTGGATAATTATGAAATTGAGAAATATTTGTGTTGAAGTTAGCAAGTCCCGTAGCATGCACGTATGGTAAAAGTTGTGTGACAAATTTGTTGCATGATGTGCTCTTTTGATTGTCTTCCTTATGAGTGGAGGTCGGGATCGCGCGATGGTTAACTCCTACCAACCCTTCCCCTAGGAGCATGCGTAGTAGTACTTTGCTTCGAGGGCAAGTAGACTTTTGCAATAATTATATGAGTTCTTTATCACTAATGTGAGTCCATGGATATACGCACACTCATCCTTCCACTTTGCTAGCCTCTATTGTACCACGCAACTTTCGCCGGTATTGCACCCATTATTTACCTTCCTCAAAACAACCACCATACCTACCTATTATGGCATTTCCGTAGCCATTCCGAGATATATTGTCATGCAACTTTCCACCATTCCGTTTATTATGACACGTTCCATCATTGTCATATTGCTCTTTGCATGATCATGTAGTTGACATCATATTTGTGGCAAGGCCACCTTCATAATTTTCATACATGTCGCTCTTGATTCATTGCATATCCCGGTACACCGCCGGAGGCATTCATATAGAGTCATATCTTGTTCTAGCTTTGAGTTGTAATTTTTGAGTTGTAAATCAATAAAAGTGTGATGATCTTCATTATTAGAGCATTGTCTCAGTGAGGAAAGGATGATGAAGACTATGATTCCCCCACAAGTCGGGATGAGACTTTGGACTTTAAGAAAAGAAAAAAAGAGAAAGGCCAAAAAGAAAAAAAAGAGGCGAAATAAAAAAAGAAAAAAAAGAAAAATAAAAAGGAAAAAATGAGAGAAAAAGAGAGAAGAGACAATGCTACTATCTCTTTTTCCACACATGTGCTTCAAAGTAGCACCATGATCTTCATGATAGAGAGTCTCCTATGTTGTCACTTTCATATACTAGTGGGAATTTTTCATTATAGAACTTGGCTTGTATATTCCAATGACGGGCTTCCTCAAAATGCCCTAGGTCTTCGTGAGCAAGTAAGTTGGATGCACACCCACTTAGTTTCTTTTGTTGAGCTTTCATATATTTATAGCTCTAGTGCATCCGTTGCATGGCAATCCCTACTCACTCACATTGATATCTATTGATGGGCATCTCCATAGCCCGTTGATACGCCTAGTTGATGTGAGACTATCTTCTCCCTCCTTTTGTCCTCACAACCACCACCTTATACCACCATAGTGCTATGTCCATGGCTTGCGCTCATGTATTGCATAATAGTTGAAAAAGCTGAAGCGCATTAAAAAGTATGAACCAATTGCTTGGCTGAAACCGGGGTTGTGCCTGATGGGAGTACTTTGTGTAATGAAAATGAAGCATGGCCTAACTATATGATTTTGTAGGGATAAGCTTTCTTTGGCTATGCTATTTTGATAGGACATGATTATTTGTTAGTATGCTTCGAAGTATTATTATTTTTATGTTTTATAAGCTTTTATCTTGAATCATTTGGATCTAAACATTCATGCCACAATAAATAAAATTACATTGAGAATTATGCTAGGTAGCATTCCACATCAAAAATTCTGTTTTTATCATTTACCTACTCGAGGACGAGTAGGAATTAAGCTTGGGGATGCTTGATACGTCTCCAACGTATCTATAATTTTTTATTGTTCCATGCTATTATATTACCCATTTTGGATGTTTATGGGCTTTATTTTACACATTTATATCATTTTTGGGACTAACCTACTAACCGGAGGCCCAGCCCGTATTGCTGTTTTTTCCCTATTTCAGTATTTCGAAGAAAAGGAATATCAAACGGAGTCCAAACGGAATGAAACCTTCGGGAGCGTGATTTTTGGAACGAACGTGATCCGGGGAACTTGGAGTGCAAGTCAAGAAGCTTGCGAGGCGGCCAGGAGATAGGAGGGCGCGCCCACCCCCTCTGGGCGCGCCCCCTATCTCCTGGGCCCCACATGCGGCCACCGACGTTCTTCTTCCTCCTACGTACCCTGAAAACATCCAGGGATCCAAAAAAAAATGCAATTTCCACCACCGTAACCTTCTGTATCCGCGAGATACCATCTTGGAGCCTCCGCCGGTGCTCCGCCGGAGGGGGAATCGACCATGGAGGGCTTCTACATCAACACCATAGCCCTTCCGATGAGTTGTGAGTAGTTTACCACAGACCTTCGGGTCCATAGTTATTAGCTAGATGGCTTCTTCTCTCTTTTTGGATCTCAATACAATGTTCTCCCCCTCTCTTGTGGAGATCTATTTGATGTAAACTCTTTTTGCGGTGTGTTTGTCGAGATCTGATGATTTGTGGGTTTATGATCAAGTTTATCTATGAGAAATATTTGAATCTTCTCTGAATTCTTTTATGTATGATTGAGTTATCTTTGCAAGTCTCTTCGAATTATCAGTTTGGTTTGGCCTACTAGATTGATCTTTCTTGCCATGGGAGAAGTGCTTAGCTTTGGGTTCAATCTTGCGGTGTCCTTTCCCAGTGACAGCAGGGGCAGCAAAGCACGTATTGTATTGTTGCCATCGAGGATAAAAAGATGGGGTTTATATCATATTTCTTGAGTTTATCCCTCTACATCATGTCATCTTGCTTAATGCATTACTCTGTTCTTTATGAACTTAATACTCTGTATGCAGGCAGGAGTCGGTCGATGTGTGGAGTAATAGTAGTAGATGCAGGCAGGAGTCGGTCTACTTGTTGCGGACGTGATGCCTATATACATGATCATGCCTAGATAATCTCATAATTATTCGCTTTTCTCTCAATTGCTCGACAATAATTTGTTCACCCACCGTAATTCTTATGCTATCTTGAGAGAAGCCTCTAGTGAAACCTATGGCCCCCGGGTCTATCTTTTATCATATAAGCTTTCAATCTACTTTTATTTGTCATCTTTACTTTTCCTATCTATATTATAAAATACCAAAAATATATTTATCTTATCATACTATCTCTTTCAGATCTCACTTTTGCAAGTGGCCGTGAAGGGATTGACAACCCCTTTATTGCGTTGGTTGTGAGTTGTTTGTTTGTTTGTGTAGGTGTGTGGGACTTTTGAGGAGCCTCCTACTGGATTGATACCTTGGTTCTCAAAAACTGAGGGAAATACTTACGCTACTCTACTGCATCACCCTTTCCTCTTCAAGGAAAACCAACGCAAGCTCAAGACGTAGCAGGTGCCTGTGGGCTCCACTACTCACCAGGGCGTGCCCTGGTGCCTAGTGGGCCCCTCTGGTGCACTTCTTGGGCCTCCTGGGTGTCTTCTGGGTATAAAAAATTCTCCAAAAAGTTTCATGACATTTGGAATTTGTTTGGTATTGATTTTCTGTGAAGTAAAAAACAAGCAAAAAAACAACAACTGGCACTGGGCACTATGTCAATAGGTTAGTCCCAAAAAATGATATAAAGTTGCTAGTAAATGAATATAAAACATCCAAGATTGATAATATGACAACATGGAACAAACAAAAATTATAGATATGTTGGAGACGTATCAAGCTTCCCAAAGCCGCTGTCGAGAATGTTACCGGGAAGGAGGATGTGCTTGCCAGTGAGCAACGGCCTCAAGTACGATCTCAGATCCTTACCATTGAAGTTAGCACTCTCGCGACCGAAGAAATGCCTTTAGTCCTTGCCATCGAGCCACAGGCTCCGGCATGGGCCCAATAGATAGATCAATTTCTCCAAACAGGGGAACTTCCCGAGGAACAAGAGCAAGCTGAGAAAGTATCGCGCCAACCGAGTACGTATCAATTTGTTGATAACATCTTGTGCAGAAAGAGGCCGAACGGGGTGAAATTGAAATGCATTTGCTGGGAAGATGGGCTAAAGTTATTGGTGGATATAGATGGAGGCACATGTGGCTCTCACATAAGATCAAGAGCCCTTGTCGGGAAGGCATTCCGGCAAGGATTTTATTGGCCCACTGCTCTCCAGGATGCAACTGAGCTAGTAGCAAGATGTGAAGCATGCCAGTCCCATTCGAAAAGCATACACCAACCCGCACAATCCCTCCAAACAATCCCTATTTTGTGGCCTTTTTTGGTCTAGGGACTCGACTTCCTGGGCCCCTTCCCTGTTGCCACCGGGGGCTTTGAGTTCTTGTACATTGCCATCGACAAGTTCAACAAAGTGGCCTAAAGTGGAGCCAGTGAGAAAGGTGACTGTGCAGTCAGCTGTCAAATTCTTTAAAGGACTGGTTTGCCGTTATGGGGTACCGAGCAGGGTCATTACTGACAATAGCACGTAGTTCACGAGCCGCGCCTTCACGCCATACATCCAAGGTCTTGGGAGCAAGGTATGCTTCGCTTCCGTTGCCCATCCCAGGAGCAATGGACAAGCAGAAAGGACAAATGCAGAAGTGTTGCGCGGGCTCAAGAGAAGAACGTTTGACAAGTTGAACAAATGCGGGAGGCGCTGGGTTTATAAGTTGCCAGTGGTTCTTTGGTCACTGATAACTCACAAGTATAGGGGATCGCAGCAATTTTCGAGGGTAGATTATTCAACCCAAATTTATAGATTCGACACAAGGGGAGCCAAAGAATATTTAAAGGTATTAGCAGCTGAGTTGTCAATTCAACCACACCTGGAGATTAATTATCTGCAGCAAAGTGATTAGTAGCACAGTAATATGATAGTTTTGATGATAGCAGCAATAGCAACGGTAACGGTAACAGTGGTAGCAGTAATTTTTTAGGAGTAATGATAGCAGTAGCAGTACTAACTTAGCAGAAAAGATATAAGATAAATTCATAGGCATTGGATCGGTGACTCATTGGATGATATTCATCATGAGACAGTTATAACCTAGGGCGATACGACACTAGCTCCAGTTCATAAATATAATGTAGGCATGTATTCCGTAAATAGTCATACATGCTTATGGAAAGAACTTGCATGATATCCTTTGTCCTACCCTCCCATGGCAGCAGGGTCCTATTGGAAACTAAGGGATATTAAAGCCTCCTTTTAATAGAGAATCAGAACAAAGCATTATCACATGGTGAATACATGCACTCCTCAAACTACGGTCATCAGCGAGAGTGGTCTCGACTGTTTTCACTCCGGGGTTGCCGGATCATAATACATAGTAGGTGACTATAACTTGCAAGATCTGATCTAGAACATGGATATAATGGTAATAACATAAATGGTTCAGATCTGAAATCATGGCACCCAGGCCCAAAGTGACAAGCATTAAGCATGGCAAAGTCATAGCAACATCAATCTCAGAACATAGTGGATACTAGGAATCCGGCCCTAACAAAACTAACTCGATTACATGATGAATCTCATCCAACTCCTCACCGATCAGCGAGCCTACGAAGGAATTACTCACTCCCGGTGGGGAGCATCATGGAATTGGCGACGGAGATGTGTTGGTGATGACAAAGATCGAAGATTCCCCTCTCCGGAGCCCCGAACGGACTCCAGATCTGGCCTCTTGATGAAGAACAGGAGACGGCGGCGGCTCCGTCTCATGAAACGCCATAATTCTTTCTCCCTGATTTTTTCTGGAATAATGTGATTTTATAGCTACGGTTTGAGGGTCAGCGGGGCCACTAGGTGGGGACAACCCACCGGGGCACGCCTGGGTGGGGTGGGGGGGGGAGGCGCTTCCTGGTGGGTTGTGCCCACCCAGGTGCCCACCTCAGGTGGCTCTTGGCTCCGGAAATTTTCTTTATTGATATAAAAAATCCTCGCAAAGTTTCATTCCATTCCAAGAACATATATTTCTGCACAAAAACAACACCAGGGTACTTTTGCTGAAAACAGCGTCAGTACAGGGTTAATTCCAGCCAAATCATGCAAATTAGAGTCTAAAAGAAGAGGAAAAGCGCTAGGAAAATTAGATACGTTGGAGACATATCAACTCCCCCAAGCTTAAACCTTTGCTTGTCCTCAAGCAATTCAATTGATAAACTGAAGGTGGAAAAGAAAAACTTTTATGAACTCTTTTGCTCTTGTTTCATAAATAAGATTAAACATCACCTAGGTTTTCAGCAAAGATTATAACTAACCATGTCGACAATAACACTTAAAAATTATATTAACTCATATCAATGACATAATCAAATAGAGAGCAATAATAAGATGTCTCAAACAGCAACACGTTGTCAAAACAACCATGATATAATATGACAATAGTGGTATCTCGCTAGCCCTTTCTGAGACCGCAAAACATAAATGCAGAGCACCCCCAAAGTTCAAGCAGCGACTAAACATTGTAATTAATGGTAGAAAAGATCCAGTCATGATGCACCCAACATTAGCTACACACAATGCATCGGCATGACAGCAGTGCTCTGAGGTTCTAGCGCTTATTTGAGAAGGTGATGACACAGCATAAAAGTAAATGGATAGTTCCTTCACAGAGGGAAGCAGTGATTTGCAGAGGTGCCAGAGCTCAAGTTTTTTTAAAACATAGGTAAATGAAATTCTGAGACATGCACCCTTCTCATTTACTTCACGACTATCAGTTATCAATATCTTCCATGCTAAACACGCTAGTGGCGGTTCCCAAGTGGAAATGTAAAGGTTATGACTCCATTGGGAGTTTTTGTTTGATTATTTGTAAGCTCTTTTCTCTTTGTAGTATGGGACTGGGCATCCCTATTACCACCCTTTTCTCGTGCGATGGCGAGTGAATAAACACTCGACCTGAGAATAACCCGCTGAGCATGGAAGATACCGACTACCTCCTATCGTTCCATGAACAATCCAGGCACACAAAAAGGATAGTTATTTGAAGTTTTCAGAGATGGCACATGCAAATTTACTTAGGACGGCAGGGTAATACCGCATATAGGTAGGTATGGTGGACTCATCTGGAATAACTTGGGTTTCAGGTTTTTGCTGTACAAGCAGAATTCCCACTTAGTACAGGCGGAGGCTAGCAAATAGGTTGAGAAGCAGCCAGCAAGAGAGCAACAATGGTCATGAACATGCATTATGCATAAGTAAGGATACTAGCATGAGTAGGATATGTACACCATGAACATAAATATCATAGAGGCTATGTTGGTTTTGATTCAACTACATGCATGAACATGTGCCAAGTCAAGCCACTCGAACTTTCAGAGGAGGATACCATATCATCGTACTACATCACAATCATTTTAACGCAATGTTGATATCCAAGATAAGTCATTATTCACTCCTAGCTACTTATGCATGGCATGAGAAACTATAATCTCTAATTGTCATTGCAAACATGTTTGATCATAATAGGCTAAATAATGGATACTAGGTTAAACATATTTACAAAAATAGAACAAGTCGAGTTCATACCCGTTTCTCTCTGCCACGACCAGTTCATCTAATATCATCATTATTACCTTTCACTTGCATGATCGAACGATTTGAAATAATAATAGTGCAAGAGTGCCATGGACTAAGCTGGAATCTGCAAACATTTTATTCAAGAGGAGAAGACAAGGTAACATGGACTTTTTATTAGATCAACAATAAAGCAAATAAGAGCCACTCAACATTTTCATCGTGGTCTTCCCCTCGGTATGAATTAATAAAAAGGAAAATAAATTCAGGGAAACATATTGAATTATTTTTGGAGTTTTTGTTTTTTTCATACACAAGCAAATGAAATGGGAAAAGCAAAAACGAGAAAACCTATTTACAAGGGTAAGCTCCCAACAAGTAAAACAAGAATAGGGAAATCTTCTTGGCTTTTCTTTTTAGGGCTACAACAATTAAACTAGGAAGAAAAATCAAAAAAGAAGCAAGAAATATATTTTGGATTTTCTCAAAGTTTTTCAAACACACAAGAAGAAAGCGAGAAAATAAATTAAACATGGATGATACAATGAAAAAGTTGTGGACACCGAGAACTGGAATGAAATGTGGAACATGAATGTAATGTCGGTGGGAATACATACTCCCCCAAGCTTAGGCTTTTGGCCTAACTTGGTCTAGGGCCACTCGAAGAAGCCCTGAGGTCCAATGTTGAATTGCTGGGGAACAAGCACCATAGGGTCCCACTACTGAGGCTCCTCCTGTGCCATAGCCTGGTTGTTCCGGTAAGCGACAATGTCCTCAGGCATAATCATTTATCCACCCCTGGCAACATGATCAAACAAAGCAGGTGCAGGCAAGGGGATAATATCACGAGTATCCACACTGAAAACTAAGTTGTAAGGCATATCAATATCAGGGTAATAGTAGCAATAAAATCGTGGTCCTCCATACCTACTCTATCTAAATAAGCTTTGGGAAAAGGATGATCATGCTGGTGTATCTTCACATTGAAGTGAGTCACCAAGCGAGTAGCGTAATTGCCCCCATGTATTTTACCCTTGGTTCTGTTAAGGTGAAGGCGACATGCCACAATATCTCCCAAGCTATAAGTGTTGTCGCCATAAAGTGCACAACACAAAACAACAAAGTTTTGGGTGCTAAGTGCACCCACCTTCTCTCTCGCTAGCAAGCACTTTGCAATAAGTAAGGCAAAATATGCATGACAGGAAACTGCAAGCTAATGACAGTGGTGCCCGATACTCCTCTCTCACCCCCACTGTCAGAGTACGGTAAAAACCTTCAAACTCTGAGGGCTTGGGCTCTACCAAATCCCCATCATAAGGAAGCATACATATGTCACAAAATTCAGTAAGTGGGATCTGGCGGGTTTCAGAATATAAATTAAACTATACCTCAGGGGGGTTATTCCTAGAATGAAAATGAATGTTTTGCACAAAGGAATTTGTGAGGAGATGATACTGTTCACATTCAGCTACGATGAAGTCGGTGAGGCCGGTATTAGCAGCATATTGGGTGAACTCTTGGAGGTACTCCATCTTTAAAAGTATAATTAGCAAGCATAGTGGAGATTTCATCTTTCGGTATTTTCCTCTTATTAGTGATGACGTCTTTCATATACTTTGCGTAAGGAAGCATTTTTAAGATATCAGTTAAGCGAGTTCATAGAAAAATTGGCCTCAGCATTTCAGCAAAGCGTTCAAATTATTCAGCATCTTTCTTTTTAGTTGACTTAGGTGTGAAGGGCATAGGCTTTTGAACCCATGGTTCTCTTTCCTTTCCATGTTTTATAGCAACAAAGTCTCTTTTGTCATATCTCTTATTCTTAGGTTGTGGGTTATCAAGATCAACAACTGTTTCTATCTCAACATTATTATCTGGTTCTTTATCATTTGGTTGAGGGTCTTCATGAACCTCATCATTATGTTTTTCATTATCAGAAAGTGAATGTTCATTACCAGATTGAGTTTCAGCATCAGAGATAGAAACTTCATTATCGTTATCAGGAGGTTTTTCTATTTCAGGTTCACTAGAGGTATGCAAAGTCCTATTATTTTTATTCTTCTTTTTCTTTTTAGAAGGACTAGGTGCATCAATGTTAATCATTTGAGAGTCTTGTTCAATTCTCTTTGGGTATCCCTCAGGATAGAGTGGTTCTAGAGTAATTTTACCTCCTCTAGTTGCTACTCTAACAGCAAAGTCACTTATATTATTGTTTATTTCATCAAGTAACTCCCTTTGAGATTTAGCAACTTGTTCTAACTGAGTTTGAACCATACATGCATGCTTTCCTACACCTCTAACATCATTTGAGATTCTAAATAACAAGTCACTTAAGCGAGCAATCATATCAGAGTTGTATTTCAATTATTTCATAACATTTGCATTGAAGTGATCTTGCTTTCTAATGTAATTATCAAACTCATAAAGGCATTGACTAGCTAGCATGTTTATTACGAGGATCATCACCATCATTGAATTTCATTAAAGATTTTACCTCTACCACCTTAGGTGGTGGTGGTGCTTCAAGCCCATGTATTTCTTTGATGGGTGGTAAATTTTTAACATCTCGGCTTTAATACATTTTTCCTTCATAGATTTCTTTGCCTCTTGCATATCTTCTGGACTGAGATATATGATACGCCTCTTCTTCAGAGTGGGTTTAATAGGTGTTTCAGGAGGAGTCCAATCACCATAATTTTTCAATATGTTATTCAATAATTCTTCAACTTGCCCAATAGTTTGTTCCCTGAAAACACAACTAGCACAAATATCTAGGAAATCCCTAGAAGCATCGGTTAGTCCATTATAGAAGACTAGCACATATGCCCGTGCGTTGCAACGGGAGATAAAATAGTATGCCTTGAAAGTCAGTGAAAATTATATGTGCATGTAAAACTCTGTGTGCACACCAAAAAGGGATATTTAGCTTCTCGGTTTCGCCACGTGTGAAGGAATCAATCTGCTATTTTTTCATTCATTGATCGAGGGCATATAAGAGTTTTGTTACGTTAGCATACGCCAGAGAGAGCCCATGAGTTATTCAATCTACTTTCTTTCAATCCTTTCAATCGAGGGAATTTTAAGGTATGATGTTTCCGAATATTCTAGGAAACTTGAACAATATTTTAAATCCTGAACAGTATTTTGAAAATTATGTACACTTTTGAAAAAACACGAACAAAATATGAAAGGGAACATCTTTTAAAATTCACAAATATTTTCTGAAAACACCATCTTTTTTATAAAAAACATGAACATTATTTGAATTTGTGAATATTTTTTAAATGGCAACATGTGTTGAAAATTCATAAGATTTTGAGAAAATGTGTATCTTTTATACACAAACATTATTTTTAATTTTGAAAATTTCAGTAAAGATGAATATTTTTCAAATTTGGAGCATTTTTTGAAATTCCATTTTAATTTTTGAAATCTCAAATTTTTTGAAAACAATAATTGTTTTTAAAAAAGGCAACTTTTTGCAAGTTCCTAATACTTTAAGAAATAGCAACAACATTTTGGAATCCTGAACATTTTCCAAAAAAATTCTAATTCTGAATGTTTTTTCAGAATTTTTCATTTATGATATAAATTCTAAAATAAAAATAAACTTGGAAGGGAAAAAAGAGATAAGGAAAGAAGAATAAAAATAGAAGTAAAGCACAAAAAATGGGCCAGCCCATTATTGGTCTTCCTGTGCAAAATTCTGACTATTTGTCGCCCTTTGCGGATATAGAATGTTTCCAGCTGCGTGGTCACAAAAATGAGTGGGTTGGCTTCGCTGGGCCACAGCAGGCAGCCCACGTACGAAAATTCTTTTTCTAGCAGACAAACACATAAGAACTTAGTAGCACCTCGGGTAGAAAAAAATTATTTTCGGCGGTGAACGGATGAAAAAAATGATGAAACACACCTTGCTTTATTAGTAGGTTGGATATCAAGTATTTCATTTTTCTTAAGAGGATGATCAGGCAAAGCATCAATTTTCACAAAGTTAAATATTTCCTGCAATGCAGCTTGTTTCTTATGAGTAGGGATATATTTTTCAGAGAAGTAATAAATCATATCCTGGGGACTACGCACACAACCAGGAGCAAGAGTATTGTACCAAGCTTTAGCATCACCCTTTAATGAGAACGGAAATAACTTGAGAATATAATAATAGCGAATCTTCTCATCATGAGCAAAAAGGATGGTATGTCATTCAACTTAGTAAGATGTGCCACAATAGTTTCAGTTTCATAACCATGGAAAGGATTAGATTCAACCAAAGTAATTAACTCTGGGTTGACAGAGAATTCATAATCCTTATCATCAATAAAGATAGCTAAGTAGCAAACTCATGATCACATTTCATTTTAGCATTCAGAGATCTTTCTTTATACTTGCATAATGATTTCTCTAGACCATCTCTATCATTACAAGGAAGAATATCTCTAGTTGCCTCCTCACTCATAGTATAACCTTCCGGTACCTTTGGCAATTCATATATAGGAGGACTAGTTCTAGTAGGTGTTTCAAGATTTTCAGTTTCAAGTTCATCATCAGATTCAACAATATCATGTTGTCTTACTCTAGCAATTTGTTCATCAAGAAATTCACCTAGTGGCACATCATCATCAAGCAAGGTACTAGCATCATCATGAGTAGTATTCATAGCAGAAGTAGCATCATCAATAACTTGCGACATATAGGAATTAATAACATGTTGTGGTGTCGCAAGTTTACTTATAACAGAAGGTGAATCTAAAGCGGAGCTGGATGGCAGTTCCTTACCTCCCCTCGTCTTTGAGGGAAAAATCGTAGTCTTAGCATCCTTCAAATTATTCATAGTGATAATATGATAATAATCCCAAGTGACTCAACAAATATAGCTATGCTCCCCAGCAATGGCGCCAGAAAAAGGTCTTGATAACCCACAAGTATAGGGGATCGCACCAGTTTTCGAGGGTAGAGTATTCAACCCAAATTTATAGATTCAACACAAGGGGAGCCAAAGAATATTTGAAGGTATTAGCAGCTGAGTTGTCAATTCAACCACACCTGGAGATTAATTATCTGCAGCAAAGTGATCAGTAGCACAATAATATGATAGTTTTGATGTTAGCAGCAATAGCAATGGTAACGGTAACAGTGGTAGCAATAATTTTGTAGCAGTAACGATAGCAGTCGTAGTAGTAACTTAGCAGAAACAATATAAGATAAATTCATAGGCATTGGATTGGTGACTCATTGGATGATATTCATCATGAGACAGTTATAACTTAGGGCGATACAACACTAGCTCCAGTTCATAAATATAATGTAGGCATGTATTCCGTAAATAGTCATACGTGCATATGGAAAGAACTTGCATGACATCTTTTGTCCTACCCTCCCATGGCAGCGGGGTCCTATTGGAAACTAAGGGATATTAAGGCCTCCATTTAATAGAGAACCGAAACAAAGCATTAGCACATGGTGAATACATGATCTCCTCAAACTACGGTCATCACCACGAATGGTCCCGACTGTTGTCACTCCGGGGTTGCTGGATCATAACACGTAGTAGGTGACTATAACTTGCAATATCGGATCTAGAACATGGATATGATGGTGATAACATAAACGGTTAAGATTTGAAATCGTGGCACCCGGGCCCAAAGTGACAAGCATTAAGCATGGCAAATTCATAGCAACATCAATCTCAGAACATAGTGGATACTAGGGATCATGTCCTAATAAAACTAACTCGATTGCATGATGAATCTCATCCAACTCCTCACCGACCAGCGAGCCTACGAAGGAATTACTCACTCCCGGTGGGGAGCATCATGGAGTTGGAGATGGAGATATGTTGGTGATGATGAAGATCGAAGATCCCCCTCTCCTGAGCCCCAAACAGACTCCAGATCTGGCCTCCCGATGAAGAATAGAAGACGGCGGCGACTCCATCTCGTGAAACGTGATAATTATTTCTCCCTATTTTTTTCTAGAATACTGTGATTTTATAGCATCGGTATCAGGGTCAGCGGGGCCACCAAGTGGGGACAACCCACCGGGGCGCGCCCGAGGGGGGGGGGGGAGGCGCGCCCTGGTGAGTTGTGCCCACCCAGGTGCCCCCCTCAGGTGGCTCTTGGCTCCAGAAATTCTCTTTATTGATATAAAAAATCCTCGCAAAGTTACGTTCCATTCCGAGAACTTTTATTTCTGCACAAAAACAACATCATGGTAGTTCTGCTGAAAACAACATCATTCTGGGGTTAGTTTCATTCAAATCATGCAAATTAGAGTCCAAAACAAGAGGAAATCATTAGGAAAAGTAGATACGTTGGAGACGTGTCAACTCCTCCAAGCTTAAACCTTTGTTTGTCCTCAAGAAATTTAGTTGATAAACTGAAAGTGAAAAAGAAAAACTTTTATGAACTCTTTTGCTCTTGTTTCATAAATAAGCTTAAACAACACCCAGGTTTTCAACAAAGATTATAACTAACCATGTCGACAATAACTCTCAAAAATTATATTAACTCATATCAAGGACATAATCAATTAGAGAGCAATAATAAGATATCTCAAACAGCAACACGTTGTCAAAACAACCATGATATAATATGACAATAGTGGTATCTCGCTAGCCCTTTCTGAGACCACAAATCATAAATGCAGAGCAGCCCCAAAGTTCAAGCAGCGACTAAACATTGTAAGTCATGGTAGAAAAGATCAAGTCATGATGCACCCAACATTAGCTATACACAATGCATGAGCATGACAGCAGTGCTCTTAGGTTCTGGCGCTTATTTGAGAAGGTGATGACACAACATAAAAGTAAATGGATAGTCCCTTCATAGAGGGAAGCAATGATTTGCAGAGGTGCCAGAGCTCAAGTTTAAAAAAAATAGAGGTAAATGAAATTTTGAGATGTGCACCCTTCTCATTTACTTCACGACTATCAGTTATCAATATCTTCCATGCTAAACACGCTAGTGGCGGTTCCCAAGCGGAAATGTAAAGGTTATGACTCCATTGGGAGTTTTTGTTTGATTATTTGTAACCTCTTTTCTCTTTGCAGTTTGGACTGGGCATCCCTATTACCGCCCTTTTCTCGTGCGATGGCGAGTGAATAAACACTCGACCTAACAATAACCCGCTTAGCATGGAAGATACTGACTACCTCCTGTTGTTCCATGACGATCCAGGCACACAAAAAGGATATTTATTTGAAGTTTTTAGAGATGGCACATGCAAATTTACTTAGGTAGAAAGGGTAATACCGCATATAGGTAGGTATGGTGGACTCATCCGGAACAACTTGGGTTTCAATTTTTTGATGTTCTAGCAGAATTCCCACTTAGTACAGGCGGAGGCTAGCAAATAGGTTGAGAAGCGGCCAACTAGAGAGCAAAAATGGTCATGAACATGCATTCTGCATAAGTAACATTGTATACTAGCATGAGTAGGATATGAACACCATGAACATAAATATCATAGAGGCTATGTTGGTTTTGATTCAAGTACATGCATGAACATGTGCCAAGTCAAGCCACTCGAACCTTCAGAGGAGGATACCATATCATCATACAACATCACAATCATTTTAACACAATGTTGATATCCAAGATAAGTCATTATTCACTCCTAGCTACTTATGCATGGCATGAGAAACTATAATATCTGATTGTCATTGCAAACATGTTTGATCATAATAGGCTAAATCATGGATACTAGGTTAAACATATTTACAAAAATAGAACAAGTCGAGTTCATACCCGTTTCTCTCTGCCACGGCCAGTTCATCTAATATCGTCATTATTGCCTTTCACTTGCACAACCGAACGATTTGAAAATAATAATAGTGCAAGAGTGTCGTGGACTAAGCTGGAATCTGCAAACATTTTATTCAAGAGGAGAAGACAAGGTAATATGGGCTCTTTATTAGATCAACAATAAAGCAAATGAGAGCCACTCAACATTTTCATCGTGTTCTTCTCCTCGGTATGACTTAATAAAAAGGAAATGAAATAAAGAGAAACATACTGAAATATTTTTGGAGTTTCTGTTTTTTTGTACACAAGCAAATGAAAAGGGAAAAGCAAAAATGAGAAAAAATATTTACACGGGAAAGCTCCCAACAAGTAAAAGAAGAACAGGGAAATCGTTTTGGGTTTTCTTTTTAGGGCTACAACAATTTAAACTAGGAATAAAAATCAAAACGAAGCAAGAAACATATTTTTTCGATTTTCTCAAAGTTTTTCAAACACACAAGAAGAAAGCGAAAAAATAAATTAAACATGGATGATATAATGAAAAAGTGTGGACACCGACAACTGGAATGAAATGTGTGAACATGAATGTAATCTTGGTGGGAATATGTACTCCCCAAGCTTAGGCTTTTGGCCTAACTTGGTCTAGGGAGATGTCTGCTAGAACTACGTCGGTATTTCCCCAAAGAGGAAGGGATGATGCAGTATAGCAACGGTAGGTATTTCCCTCAGTGATGAGACCAAGGTTATCAAACCAGTAGGAGAACCTCCTCACACCACGTAAACAACACCTGCACACAAATAACAAATACTCGCAACCCGACGTGTTAAAGGGGTTCTCAATCCTTTTCGGGTACGGCGCCTCAAGATAGGCAAATAACGTGAGGTAAAAGTGGTAGATAGGATAAATAGATCGCGGAACAAATAAATCGCAGCAAGATATTTTTGTATTTTTGTATTAATAGATCTAAAAATAAATGCAAAGGAAAATAGATTGTAAAGGTAAATATGATGAAAAGAGACCCGGGGGCCATAGGTTTCACTAGTGGCTTCTCTCGAGAAAAATAGCAAACGGTGGGAAAACAATTACTATTGGGAAATTGATAGAACTTCAAATAATCATGACGATATCCAGGCAATGATCATTATATAGGCATTTCGTCCAGGATTAGTAGACCGACTCCTGCCTACATCTACTACCATTACTCCACACGTCGACCGCTATCGAGCATGCATCTAATGTATTAAGTTCATGGAGAAACAGAGTAATGCAATAAGAACAATGACATGATGTAGACAAGATCTATTATGTAGAAATAGACCCCATCTTGTTATCCTTAATAGCAATGATACACACGTGTCGTTTCCCCTTCTATCACTGGGATCAAGCACCGTAAGATCGAACCCATCACAAAGCACCTCTTCCCATTGCAAGATAAATAGATAAAGTTGGCCAAACAAAACCCAAATATCGGAGAATAAATACGAGGCTATAAGAAATCATGCATATAAGAGATCAAAGAAGACTCAAATAACTTTCATGGATAAAAACATAGATCTGATCATAAACTCAAAGATCATCGGATCCCAACAAACACACCACAAAAAGGCTTACATCATATGGATCTAGCTACTAACTACGCACCCGTAGGTCTACAAAGAACTACTCACGCATCATCAGAGAGGCACCAATGGAAGTGGGGAACCCCTTCGTGATGGTGTCTAGATTGGATCTAGTGGTTCTGGACTTTGCGGCGGCTGGAATTGATTTTCGTCGACTCCCCTAGGGTTTCTGGAATATTGGGGTATTTATAAAGCAAAGAGGTGGTTCAGAAGGCACCCGAGGTGGGCACAACCCACATGGGCACGCTTGGGCCCCCAGGCGCGCCCTGGTGGGTGCTGCCCCCTCGAAGCACCCCCTAGGTGCTTCCTTGGCCCATTGGATGTCTTCTGGCCCAAAAAATCCTCCAAAAGTTTCGCTGCATTTGGACTATGTTTGGTATTGATTTCCTGCGATGTAAAAACCATGCAGAAAACAACAACTAGCACTGGGCACTATGTCAATAGGTTAGTACCAAAAAATGATATGAAATGACTATAAAATCATTGTAAAACATCCAAGAATGATAATATAACATCATGGAACAATCAAAAATTATAGATACATTGGAGACGTATTAGCATCCCCAAGCTTAATTCCTGCTCGTCCTCGAGTAGGTAAATGATAAAAATAGAATTTTTGAGGTGGAATGCTGCCTAACATGTTCATCACATTTCTTTTCTTTATAGCATGGACATATGGACTTTTATATGATTCAAAGCAATAGTCTAGTTTTGACATGGAGACTAATACTCAAGCATACAACAAGCAACCATGTCTTTCAAAATATCAACACTAAAGGAAGTTATCCCTAGCCCATTATGCTCAATCATTGATCCATTCATGAAAGACACGAATATTAGCTACACCCAATGCTCAAATACGATCATAGCGCCCCTTAGTTGGTGCTTTATCGGAGAAGATGGAGACTCAAATTCAAAATAAAAATTGCATAAGTAAAAGAAAGGCCCTTTGCGGAGGGAAGTAGGGATTTGTAGAGGTGCTAGAGCTCAAAGCTTAAAATGAGAGATAAAAATATTTTTGAGAGGCATACTTTTCCCACCAATGAAAACGACTTAGAGATCCCAACACTTTTCATGCTAGATACATCATAGGTGGTTCCCAAATAGAAAATAATGTTTATTCCTTTTCCACCATTACTTTCACTTTCCATGGCTAACCGTATCCACGGGTGCCTTCCATACCAACACTTTCCAAGGAATTTATTATTTGACAACATAAAGTTAATTCATTTTCACTAAGTATCCCTAATACCTTTGCCGTACTCTCGTGCAATGACAAATGAATAAACACTCATCGTGAGAATAACACATCTAGCATGGAAAATATTGGTCACGCTTCACCACCTCGCGAGCGGCAGAACACACAAAAGAGAAATTTATTTTAAAAATTAGAGATGGCACATGAAAATTTGCTTAGAACAGCATGGCAATACCACATATAGGTAGGTATAGTGGACTCATAAGGCAAAACTGGTTTAAAGGGTTTTGGATGCACAAGTAGTGATCATACTTATTGCAAAATGAAGGCTAGCAAAAAGATTGAGAAGCGACCAACCAAAAAGCGAAAAATCTCGTACCCAAGCATTAAGCATAAGTAACACCGAATAATGTGCCATAAGTAGGATATATATTTCATTGCATAACTATTGACCTTTGTGCTTGCATAGGGAATCACAAACCTTAACATCAATATTCTTACTAAAGCACAATTACTCATCAACATGACTCACATATCATATCGTCATATCTCAAAACCATTACTAAGAATCAATTTTATTTTTTCCAATGATCTTCATGAAAGTTTTTATTATATCCTCCTTGGATATCTATCACTTTGGTACTATTTTTCATATGTTGCTTTTGATAAGCTCAAACAAATATAAGTGAAGATCATGAGCATAATTTTTTTTCTTTCTCTCAAAATAATCTAAGTGAAGCAAGAGAGAATTTTTGAAAATTTTACTAACTCCCAAATAAATCTAAGTGAAGCATGAGAGCATTTCTTCAAAAATAACAAAGCACTCCGTGCTAAAAAAGATATAAGTGAAGCACTAGAGCAAATCCATGGCTCTAAAAATTTAAGTTAAGCATAGGAGCAAGCATAGCATAATTTTTTTGGCTCTCTAAAAAGGGTGTGTTAAAACGAAAACAAGCAAAGACTCATAACATACAATACGCTCCAAGCAAAACTCATAATATGTGACGAATAAATATATAGCTTCAAGTAAAATACCGATGGTTGTTAGAAGAGAAAACGGGGATGCCACTCGGGGCATCCCCAAGCTTAGTTGCTTGCTACTTCTTTGAATATTATGTTGGGGTGCCTCGGACATCCCCAAGCTTAGCCTTTTGCTAATCCTTATTCCTTCATCCATCGTAAGATCACCAAAAAACTTGAAAACTTCAATCACACAAAACTCCAATAAAACCTTCATGAGATCCATTAGTATAAGAAAGCAAACCACTACTATGAGTACTGTTGCAAAACTATTCTTATTTTGTTTTTGCATTATATCTACTGTATTCCAACTTTTCTATGGCAAAAACTCATCAAAGAAAACCATAGAATCATCAAAACAAGCACACAACACAAAGAAAACAGAATATGTCAAAAATAGAACAGTCTGTAGAAATCTGGATATTTCGAATACTTCTGTTACTCCAAAACTCTTGCGAAATTAGGAAAACCTGGGTAATTTGTATATAAATCTTCTTCAAAAAGAATCAACTCAAAATCACTTTTCTGTGATTTATTATAACTATTTTCGTGAGTGCATAAGTTTCTGTTTTTCAGCTAGATCAAATCAACTTTCACCCAAATCAACCCAAAGGCCTTGCTTAGCACAAACACTAACTAAAACACAACAAACACAATCATAATAGTAGCATAATTGTTCTACCACTCAATAACAGAAATAAAAAAGCAAAAATAAATTTTATTCATTGGGTTGCCTCCCAGAAGCGCTATCATTTTACGCCCCTAGCTAGGCGTAACGCGTAGGATCTAAGTTTTGTCATCCTTGTCCAATTCTTTGATCGAACAATTAGGATTTTTCAAGGATTGTGCATGTAAATTCTCAGCGACAATACTTCTAGGCATGAGATTGAAAAACTTATTTTCGCAAAAAGGGTCTCTTATGACTGCAATAAAGTTGGGATGGATACTAATCATCTTAAGATATCCTTTATCATCGCTAGAAGTTGCACCTTTGTTTTTAGTGACTTTAGTCTTACTAATCTTCACGGGAGTTTTAGCGGAAGCAAAAGCCGTACCCAGATTAGAAAAAATTTCTTCCACTTTATCATCCTAGACGGGCTCTCTTTGATTCTTTCATGAATTACAGTTCCCTTTTCTTTTAGCAATTTAAAAACGTCTCCCGCTTTTGACCCAACTTTAGTAGCATAACTTTGCATTTTTCTATCCCAGTTTTCAATATGTTCTAGAGTAAGCTTTTTCTTTTCAATAGCATCTAGTCTTTCCATAACATGCTCGAGAGTCAATATTGTTTCATTGATCACGAGTGGTGGTGAACCCACTAAATTTCCCAAAGCATTACAAGCATCAAGAGAAGGACACATCAAGAAATTCCCACTGGTAATCATACCAAGGACGAATCTGTACCAAGTGGTAATGCCCACATTAAAGCAACGAAGAAGAACAATGGTAGATTGCTTACGGATAGATCTATTATGAGCATTGCAAATCCTATACCAAGCATCTTTTAAATTTTCTCCTCCCCTTTGTTTAAAGTTGAGAACTTCGTTCTCGTGGGTGCACGCAATAGAAGAAGAAAATCCATAACGACAAAAAGTGATAAACAAGATTGCACACGAGAAACAGATCTAACGAGAAGGGCGAATAAAATGGCAAATTTTCATGAAGTGGGGGAGAGGAAAACGAGGGGCAAACGCAAATAATGTAAGTTGCCAGGAGATGAGATTTGTGATTAGGAACCCGGTTGATGTTGAAGATCCTCCTCGGCAACGGCGCCCGAAATTCCTTTCGATGTCTGCTAGAACTATGTCGGTATTTCCCCAAAGAGGAAGGGAGGATACAGTATAGCGATGGTAGGTATTTCCCTTAGTGATGATACCAAGGTTTTCAAACCAATAGGAGAACCTCCTCACACCACGTAAACAACACCTACACACGAATAACAAATACTCGCAACCCGATGTGTTAAAGGGGTTGTCAATCCCTTTCGGGTATGGCGCCTCAAGATAGGCAAATAACGTGAGGTAAAAGTGGTAGATAGGATAAATAGATCGCGTAACAAATAAATCGCATCAAGATATTTTTGTATTTTTGGTTTAATAGATCTAAAAATAAATGCAAAGGAAAATAGATCGTAAAGGTAAATATGATGAAAAGAGACCCGGGGGCCGTAGGTTTCACTAGTGGCTTCTCTCGAGAAAAATAGCAAACGGTGGGAAAACAATTACTGTTGGGAAATTGATATAACTTCAAATAATCATGACGATATCCAGGCAATGATCATTATATAGGCATCTCGTCCAAGATTAGTAGACCGACTCCTGCCTGCATCTACCACCGTTACTCCACACGTCGACCGCTATCCAGCATGCATCTAATGTATTAAGTTCATGGAGAAACGGAGTAATACAATAAGAACGATGACATGATGTAGACAAGATCTATTTATGTAGAAATAGACCCCATCTTGTTATCCTTAATAGCAATGATACATACGTGTCGTTTCCCCTTCTGTCACTAGGATCAAGCACCGTAAGATGGAACCCATCACAAAGCACCTCTTCCCATTGCAAGATAAATAGATCAAGTTGGCCAAACAAAACTCAAATATCAGAGAAGAAATACGAGGCTATAAGCAATCATGCATATAAGAGATCAAAGAAGACTCAAATAACTTTCATGGATAAAAACATAGATCTGATCATAAACTCAAAGTTCATCGGGTCCCAACAAACAAACCGCAAAAAGGCTTACATCATATGGATCTCCAAGAGACCATTGTATTTAAAATAGAGAGAGGAAGCCATCTATCTACTAACTACAGACCCGTAGGTCTACAAATAACTAGTCACGCATCATCGGAGAGGCACCAACGGAAGTGGTGAACCGCTCCGTGATGGTGTCTAGATTGGATCTGGTGGTTCTAGACTCTGCGGTCGCTGGAATTTATTTTTGTCGACCCCCCTAGGGTGGAATAATGGGGTATTTATAGAGCAAAGAGGCGGTTCAGGGGGCACCCAAGGTGGGCACAACCCACCTGGGTGCGCCTGGGCCCCCAGTCGCGCCCTGGTGGGTGCTGCCCCCTCGAGGCACCCCCAGGTGCTTCCTTGGCCCATTGGATGTCTTTAGGCCCAAAAAAATCCCGAAGAAGTTTTGCTGCATTTGGACTCCATTTGGTATTGACTTCCTGCGATCTAAAAAACATGTAGAAAACAACAACTAGCACTGAGCACCATGTCAATAGGTTAGTACCAAAAAATGATATAAAATGACTATAAAATGATTGTAAAACATCTAAGAATGATAATATAATAGCATGGAACAATCAAAAATTATAGATACGTTGGAGACATATCATAGGGCCACTCGTAGAAGCCGTGAGGTCCAATGTTGAATTACTGGGGAGCAGTGTAACGCCCTGGATCCGATGCGCCAGGTGTCTGCCAGTTATTCGCCATCGTTGCCATGTCATTTGCTTGCGTGTTGCATCTTACCATGTAATCATGTGCATTTCATATTGCATACGTGTTTGTCTCATGCATCTGAGCATTTTCCCCGTTGTCCGTTTTGCGATCCGACGCTCCTATGTCCTCCGGCGTTCCCCTTTTGTCTCTCGTTGTGTGCGGGTGTTAAACGTTCTCGGAATGAACCGAGCCTTGCCAAGCGGCCTTGGTATAGCACCGGTAGACCGCCTGTCAAGTTTCGTGCCATTTGGAGGTCGTTTGGTACTCCAACGGTTAACCGGGTAACCGTAAAGCCCCTCTCTCCTTGCAGCTCAACACCTCTTCCAAAGTGGCCCAAAACCCACCTAACTCCCCTCCATGCTCTCGGTCGTTCGATCACGATCGCGTGGCCGAAAACCGCTCCTCATTTGGACTCTCCTAGCTCCCTCTATGTATAAATAAGTCTCCTTCCCCGAAATTCGTGGATGAAACCCTCCAAACCCTAGCAGTTTTCCTCCTCGCGCCGCCGGACGCGTCCGCCCGCGTCGGACACGTCCGCCGGCCACGTCGCCCGGACCAACCACAGGCCGCCACGTCAGCTCTGCCACCCCGCGACCTCTCCCGCGCCGCCACGTGTCCGCCGCCGCCGCCCCACTCCACCGCGCGCCCCCGCGGGCCCAC
>NC_041383.1:160777834-160782380 GCF_002162155.2 Triticum dicoccoides | reverse complement strand
CCATCGACCCGCAGCCCCGCGGCCGCTGTCGTCATCGCTGCCGGCCGGAGCGCCCCCGCGCGCCGTCGCTCCAGCGCGGCCCTGCCTCCTCGCCGGCGACCCCCGCCATGGCGCCTGAGCTCGTGGCCGAGCTCCGCCGCCTCGCCCCGTCGCCTCCTCCGCCTCCCCTCACCGGGATCCGGCCGGATCCGGCGAGATCCGGCCCGGATCCGCCTGTCTCCGGCCATCCTCGTCATCTCCGGCGAGATCCGCCTTGCCTCGAAGTCCGTGCAGATCTGTCAGGTTGACCTTCAGATTTTCACTAAGTCCCCAGTTTCAGTAATTTTCATGCCATGTTCATGCCATCGCATCTCTGCATCCGTAGCTCCGTTTCGTGCGTGTAATATGTCAAATTGTTCGTCTCGATGAGTACATCATATAATTCCATTGCATCATATTCATTTGAGGTTATCTTGATGCCTGAATCATCGTTGTAAGAGTGCTTCATGATGTTAATCTGCTGTAACTGTTAGAACGAGCTCTTTTGTCATTTTCCATGATTGATGTGTGCATCCTATGAGGTTGATGTCTACATGTGTTTTGAACTATTCTATGTCTTCTTTACAGAGGTGATTACCATGTATTTTTGTGATCAATGTGGTGACTAGCACAAGCATGCAAACTAGGCATCGTGATGTTGCTGATTTTAGTCCCTGTTCTGCTGTTATTTTCATGCCATGTAAACTTGATGCTACAGAGAGATCCATGCATATTTAGAGATACTTCAGTAAGGGTGTTTTGAACAATAGGTTATTGTATATCCATTCATGCCCTTGGTTGCAATTATGGAGTAGTCTAGCATGTCATTTTCGTGCTCTACTTTTGCTTCAAAATGTTTCCTGGCAGATTGTTTACATGTTATTCAATTTGGCCAAGGTTGCTATAGTTGATCCTTGCATGCTATGGACTTGTTCTTGACTTGGTTTATTTTACAAACATGTCTTCTTGATGATGCTATGCTTATCTTGTCATGCAATGACTTGTGGTGAGTGAATCGAGCTTGTTAAGTAGGGTTCATGATGTTGCTGTTTTGCTAGGCTGAATCTGTTATTTCGTGATGCTATATAAACATGATGCTACTAATCATTCTATGCATAATCTGGAGATGTTCTATAAACATGTTTTGATCTACATGTCATCCTATATCCATCCATGCCCCTGGTTGTATTTATAGCTTGCTGTACCTTGTTCATATCTTGCTCTAAAGTTGCTTCCAAATGTTGTTGTCAACCTGTTTACATTAAGTTCAGTTGTTTCCATGGTTATTCCAAGTGTTCCATGCACCCTATGACCTTTCTATTGCCATGCTTAGCTTCACAAATATGCCTTATTACTGTTGGGTGCCTTGCCATGCAATGTATTTCTCTGTAGTGAGTTGCACAAGCTCATTAACATGCCTTCATAATTATGTTCCTGCCATGTTTGAATCTGTTTAATAACTTGCTATGTTTACGTGGGTGCCATCATATTTTCTGATCCTTTTTGACTTATGGTCAGTAAGGGTCTTTTGATCTATGATTTGAGTAGAATCGTGCCATGCCTTTGTTTGCCATTATAAGTTCCTGTAACATGTTGTTTGATAGCTCTAAACATTGCATCGTGATGATATTTTCTGCAAAGTCTGAAATTGTTATAACTTGCAATCTTACCATGTGTGTTTGAGCATGTTCTAGTGATTTCTAGAGATAGCTCAGTGTTCATGTTTTGTAATGCTTTACCTGTACATCATGCCCATGCCTTTTGTTATTATATTGTGGTGTTGTAGCATGTTGTTTTGGTGCTTGCATTATGCCTAGTTGCTGTTTTGGACAGCTTGTCCTTTAAACTTGTTTCATGTGTGTGTTGAACCGTTGCTCCGTTTTGAGTGTGCTCCATATCAAACTTGCTTAGAATTGCATGTAGCTTCATATTATCATGTTGCATCCATGTTTTGAGGTGTTTGCTTGATGTTTGGGTGCATTTCGCATCAATGCCATGTTTAACTTGTTTTGCTCATATCTTCTAGGCCGTAGCTCCGAACTAAATGAACTTTATATGTAACTCGACTAGAATCTCGTGTAGATCATCCTTGTGCATCTTAACTTGATGTTTAACTACTTGAACATAAGGTTTATTCAGATCTGGACCAATTTCGAAATATGCATATGAGGACTTACCGGAATTGTTATATGTTGTTCCCGGCCTCATTTAAACTTGCTTTGATGTGCTGCTCTTGTTTGCATCATCTCTTGCCATGAGTAGCTTCATGTAGTCTTGTCATGCATCATGCTTGTTTGTGCATCATGCCTTGCTCATGTGTGGTGTGTTTACCTTGTTGTGTGCTTCTTCTTGTTAGTTCCTGTTTCGTTGCGATCGTGAGGATCATTCGTCTTCGCTTGGTTCGGCTTCATTCGTTCGTCTTCTTCATGGACTCGTTCTTCTTCCTAGCGGGATTTCAGGCAAGATGACCGCTACCCTGGATCTCACTACTATCATTGCTATGCTAGTTGCTTCGTTCTATCGCTATGCCGCGCTACCTATTACCTGTTTATCAAGCCATCCCAAATTGCCATGAACCTCTAACCTTTGACACCTTTCCTATGCAAACTGTTGTTTGGCTATGTTACCGCTTTTGCTCAGCCCCTCTTATAGCGTTGCTAGTTGCAGGTAAAGTTGAAGATTTCTCCATGGTGGACAAGATTTTGGTTGGGATATCACAATATCTCTTATATTATTAATGCATCTATATATTTTGTAAAGGGTGGAAGACTCGGCCTTTTGCCTAGTGTTTTGTTCCACTCTTGCCGCCCTAGTTTCCGTCATACCGGTGCTATGTTCCCGTATTTTGCGTTCCTTACGCGGTCGGGTGATTTATGGGACCCCCTTGACAGTTCGCTTTGAATAAAACTCCTCCAGCAAGGCCCAACCTTGGTTTTACCATTTGCCTCACCACCACCTATCCTTTCCCTTGGGTCGGCCAACCCGAGGGTCATCTTTATTTTAGCCCCCCCGGGCCAGTGCTTGTCTAACTGTTGGACTGAACTGAGCAGCCTGCGGGGCCACCTCGGGGCAACTCGAGGGCTGGTTTTACTCTAGCTTGACTTATCCGGTGTTGCCCTGAGAACGAGATATGTGCAGCTCCTATCGGGATTGTCGGCGCATCGGGCGGCTTTGCCGGTCTTGTTTTACCATTGTCGAAATGTCTTTTAAACCAGGATTCCGAGTCTGATCGGGTCTTCCTGGGAGAAGGTCTATTCCTTCGTTGATCGCGAGAGCTTGTCATGGGCTAAGTTGGGACACCCCTGCAGGGTATAATCTTTCGAAAGCCGTGCCTGCGGTTATAGGCAGATGGGAATTTGTTAATGTTCGGTTGTAGACAACTTGACACCAGATCTGAATTAAAACGCATCAACTGTGTGTGTAGCCGTGATGGTCTCTTTTCGGCGGAGTCCGGGAAGTGAACACGGTTTCTGGGTTATGTTTGACGTAAGTAGGAGTTCAGGATCACTTCTTGATCATTGCTAGCTTCACGATCGTTCCGCTTGTTCTCTTCTCGCTCTTATTTGCGTATGTTAGCCACCATATATGCTTAGTCGCTGCTGCAGCCTCACCACTTTACCCCTTCCTTTCCTTTTAAGCTTTGCTAGTCTTGATACCCATGGTAATGGGATTGCTGAGTCCTCGTGGCTCACAGATTACTACAACAACAGTTGCAGGTACAGGTTTATGCGATGATCATGATGCGAGAGCGATGCTTGCTTGCGTTGAGTTCTTCTTCTGCTTCTTCTTCGAGCAGGGGATAGGTTCCAGGTCGGCAGCCTGGGCTAGCAGGGTGGATGTCGTTTGAGTTTCTGTTTGTGTTTCATCCGTAGTCGGATGGTGCTCTGATGTATTGTGATGTTGTATTTAGGTGGCATTGAATGCCTCCTGTATGTATCCCCATCTATTATGTAATGTTGATGTAATGATATCCACCTTGCAAAAGCGTTTCAATATGCGGGTCTATCCTTGGTGGGACCTTCGAGTTCCTTTTGGATAGGGTCGCATATTGGGCGTAACAAGTTGGTATCAGAGCCTCGACCGACCTTAGGAGCCCCCTTGATTAACCGTGTAGATTGGCCGTTGTTGAGTCTAGAAAAAATTGTTTTTCGGAGTCTAGTTATGTCGGAGAGTCGGAATTCTTTTTACTCCTCAGTCCCCTTCGTCGCTCTGGTAAGGAATCTTGACGTAGGTGTTTTGAATTACTTCTCTTCCCCTTCAAATTTTTCTTTAGGTTCACGCAGTTGGTTTTTCGATCGTTGTTCCTCAGCTCTTTTCATCTGGTGCATTTCTCGTCAAGTTGACTTGAGCCTCTTCATCTTTGAGTTCAATCCTCAGTTGTTTTCTTTCCCACCCGCCCTCCCCTTTTCATCTCGAAACCGGAGTCCATAATCGAGTATCCATCCTACTCGTGTGAAGCCTTTGCTTTCTTTCAACCGGTGTTTTCCTCTTCAAGATATTCGTCGATTTCCCCTGCCAAGTTTCCTTT
>NC_041383.1:160774964-160777540 GCF_002162155.2 Triticum dicoccoides | reverse complement strand
ATTCCCGGAGTCTGACTCTCTCTCGACCATCTATTTCATTCATACGGAGCCTCTTCAGTCTTCCCTCAATTATTTCTACTGGTGAATCCTCGTCTTGTTCGTCATTCTTCATCCCTTTTCTTTTTCCGGTGGATTCAATTCAAGTTTTTCGGTGTTGATCATATTCTTTTCCTCGGCACAAGTGTTCTCTTTGCTCGTTTGGCTCTCGCCAGTTTATCCTTCCGGAGTGTTCCAGACATCTCAGGAGATTCGTCTGTCTTCGAATTAATTCGAGGTTGTCACCTCATTCAAATATTTCTATTGTTCCGGTGCATCATTTATCTGTTCAACAATCCTTTCCAACGGTGTTATCTCTTCAGTGGGCCCTAACCCACAGGTCTTTTCCCAGGATCTTACCTGACTCTTCTAATTCCCCTGGAGTATTCTCAATTCTTTTCAAGTGTGACGTAAGAATGGATTCCATCAGTCACATGCCTTTTCAAGATCGATTTCTAATCATTTTCATTGTTGGCTCAACCTCTTCGCTTGTCATTTCTCCCGGAGTATCTCAGTATTTTGGTGGTGTTTCTCGTCGTCATTTGAAGATCGAAGAAGAGTTTTCATATCATCCTCTCGAATTATTTCAGTTTGTCAGATATTCTTTCTTACCCATCCGGAGTATTTCAGAAGTTGTTTTCCCATTTCTTTTCACCGGAGGCGATCGTTCCCGAAGAATTCTTCGCCCTCTCATTTCAGCTACCGTTATTCATTTATCCCGGTGCTTCGTTCAAGTGTTCTTTAATCAGCTCGAGTTCTTCCCGTTCCCTTGTATCTAAATCCCCTCAAGCATATTTGCCTTCTAATTCTTCCGGTGTTTATTTCTCTTTCGGCAGTCATTTCCGAATTCTTACGGTGGTTCGTTCAAGATTCTTTTCCTTGATTATAATTCAATCCTTTCATTCTCTTCAATCCTACCGGTGGTTCATGAAGACTTTCTCAAGTTTTGTGCTATGTTCCCCTTAATCCTTTTTCAATGAGAATAAGTAGTATGCAAAATCCAATGCTTATCATCAATTTAATTTGATGAAGGATAAGCATATAATAAATCTTATTCTTATTTCATTCAAGTGATTAATCCTTTCCTTCGGAGTTTGTTCGTGATGAATAAATTCTAGTTCCAAGTGTTTTCATCTTTTCTCTTCCGGAGTTCATTTTCCTCGGTCATTTCATCGGAACCTCCATCGGATCATCGCAAGGCTCATCTTATTCTTTCATCCTTCAATCTTATCTCGTCATCCTTTTGGTAGCGGAGTTCTTCATGGTGGTTCTTCATGATTTAATTCATTCTTCAAGAGTTCATCAAGATTCTTGTCAGTGGAGTTCAAGTATCTTTTCTTCTCGCATCTCGAAGTGCAAATAATTCTTCATTTTCTTCTAAAGTGGAGTTTTGCATTTCTTCGTTCTTCTCAGATATTCAAATCCGTTCAAATTCTTCCTTCTAAGTTTCTTTTCATTCCATTCTTTCAATTCTCCCAGAGGCATTGCATATTCATCGCGTCAAGTGTCTTTCCATCTTGTGAAGTTCGTGTTCTATTCTTTCCTTGTTTCAACCGGAGTGCTGCCTAAATCCTTTCAGTCTTATTCGTTCCTTTTCTCATTCTAACCACTCCGGTTAGAACGAGTGCTTTCATAGTCTATCTGACTCCGTGAGCTTTCGATTCCCGTCATTCTCGTCGTTCTTCTTTTCTTCTTGAGTGCTCTCGATTCCTTGCTTCTTCTTTTGAGTTCTTGTTTCACCTCTTCCTTTTCTCTTCCGTCTCGGTCCTAGCAGACACCTGACGCATCGGATCCGGGGCGTTACAACACTCCTCCACTAACAAGAGATCTCGGGACGAGATCTCTTGTTAGTGGAGGAGTGTTGTAACGCCCCGGATCCGATGCGTCAGGTGTCTGCCAGTTATTCGCCGTTGTTGCCATGTCATTTGCTTGCGGGTTGCATCTTACCATGTCATCATGTGCATTTCATTTTGCATACGTGTTCGTCTCATGCATTCGAGCATTTTCCCCGTTGTCCGTTTCGCGATCCGACGCTCCTATGTCCTCCGGAGTTCCCCTTTTGTCTCTCATTGTGTGCGGGTGTTAAACGTTCTCGGAATGACCCGAGCCTTGCCAAGCGGCCTTGGTATAGCACCGGTAGACCGCCTGTCAAGTTTCGTGCCATTTGGAGGTCGTTTGGTACTCCAACGGTTAACCGGGTAACTGTAAAGCCCCTCTCTCCTTGCAGCCCAACACCTCTTCCAAAGTGGCCCAAAACCCACCTAACTCCCCTCCATGCTCTCGGTCGATCGATCACGATCACGTGGCCGAAAACCGCTCCTCATTTGAACTCTCCTAGCTCCCTCTATCTATAAATAAGTCTCCTCCCCCGAAATTCGCGGATGAAACCCTCCAAACCCTAGCAGTTTTCCTCCTCGTGCCGCCGGACGCGTTCGCCCGCGCCGGACACGTCCACCGGCCACGTCGCCAGGACCAACCATAGGCCGCCACGTCAGCTCCGCCACCCCGTGACCTCTCCCGCGCCGCCACGTGTCCGCCGC
>NC_041383.1:160771626-160774694 GCF_002162155.2 Triticum dicoccoides | reverse complement strand
CGCCCTCGCCGGTGCCCTGCGCCCAGCCTCTCCGCGCGCTTGCCCCGCCAGGCCGCCACCGACCCGCAGCCCCGCGGCCGCCATCGTCCTCGCTGCCGGCCGGAGCGCCCCCGCGCGCTGTCGCTCCGGCGCGGCCCTGCCTCCTCGCCGGCGACCCCCGCCATGGCGCCTGAGCTCGGGGCCGAGCTCCGCCGCCTCGCCCCGTCGCCTCCCCGTCACGTCCTCCGCCTCCCCTCGCCGGGATCCGGCTGGATCCGGCGAGATCCGGCCCGGATCCGCCCGTCTCCGGCCATCCCCGTCATCTCCGGCGAGATCTGCCTCGCCTCGAAGTCCGTGCAGATCTGTCAGGTTGACCTTCAGATTTTCACTAAGTCCCCAGTTTCAGTAATTTTCATGCCATGTTCATGCCATCGCATCTCTGCATCCGTAGCTCCGTTTCGTGCATGTAATATGTCAAATTGTTCGCCTTGATGAGTACATCATTTCGTTCCACTGCATCATATTCATTTGAGGTCATCTTAATGCCTGAATCATCGTTGTAAGAGTGCTTCATGATGTTAATCTGCTGTAACTGTTAGAACGAGCTCTTTTGTCATTTTTGCCATGATTGATGTGTGCATCCTATGAGGATGATGTCTACATGTGTTTTGAACTATGCTATATCTTCTTTACAGAGGTGCTTACCATGTATTTTTGTGATCAATGTGGTGACTAGCACAAGCATGCAAACTAGGCATCGTGATGTTGCTGATTTTAGTCCCTGTTCTGCGATTATTTTCATGCCATGTAAACTTGATGCTACAGAGAGATTCATGCATATTTAGAGATACTTCAGTAAGGGTGTTTTGAACAATAGGTTATTGTCTATCCATTCATGCCCTTGGTTGCAATTATGGAGTAGTCTAGCATGTCATTTTGGTGCTCTACTTTTGCTTCAAAATGTTTCCTGGCAGATTGTTTACATGTTATTCAATTTGGCCAAGGTTGTTATAGTTGATCCTTGCATGCTATGGACTTGTTCTTGACTTGGTTTGTTTCACAAACATGTCTTCTTGATGATGCTATGCTTATCTTGTCATGCAATAAATTGTGGTGAGTGAATCGAGCTTGTTAAGTAGGGTTCATGATGTTGCTGTTTTGCTAGGCTGAATCTGTTATTTCGTGATGCTATATAAACATGTTGCTACTAATCATTCTATGAATAATATGGAGATGTTCTATAAACATGTTTTGATCTACATGTCATCCTCTATCCATCCATGCCCCTGGTTGTATTTATAGCTTGCTGTACCTTGTTCATATCTTGCTCTAAAGTTGCTTCAAAATGTTGTTGTCAGCCTGTTTACATTAAGTTCAGTTGTTTCCATGGTTGTTCCTAGTGTTCCATGCACCCTATGACCTTTCTATTGCCATGCTTAGCTTCAAAAATATGCCTTCTTACTGTTGGGTGCCTTTCCATGCCATTTATTGCTCTGTAGTGAGTTGCACAAGCTCATTAACATGCCTTCATAATTATGTTCCTGCCATGTTTGAATCTGTTTAATAACTTGCTATGTTTACGTGGGTGCCATCATATTTTCTGATCCTTTTTGACTTATGGTCAGTAAGGGTCTTTTGATCTATGCTTTGAGTAGAATCATGCCATGCCTTTGTTTGCCATTATAAGTTCCTGTAATATGTTGTTGATAGCTCTAAACATTGCATCGTGATGATATTTTCTGCAAAGTCTGAAATTGTTATAACTTGCAATCTTACCATGTGTGTTTGAGCATGTTCTAGTGATTTCTAGAGATAGCTCAGTATTCATGTTTTGTAATGATTTACCTGTACATCATGCCCATGCCTTTTGTTATTATATTGTGGTGCTGTAGCATGTTGTTTTGGTGCTTGCATTATGCCTAGTTGCTGTTTTGGACAGCTTGTCCTTTAAACTTGTTTCATGTGTGTTGAATCGTTGCTCCGTTTTGAGTGTGCTCTATATGAAACTTGCTTAGAATTGCATGTAGCTTCATATTATCATGTTGCATCCATGTTTTGAGGTGTTTGCTTGATGTTTGGGTGCATTTCGCATCAATGCCATGTTTAACTTGTTTTGCTCATATCTTCTAGGCCGTAGCTCCGAACTAAATGAACTTTATATGTAACTCGACTAGAATCTCGTGTAGATCATCCTTGTGCATCTTAACTTGATGTTTAACTACTTGAACATAAGGTTTATTCAGATCTGGACCAATTTCGAAATATGCATATGAGGACTTACCGGAATTGTTATATGTTGTTCCCGGCCTCATTTAAACTTGCTTTGATGTGTTGCTCTTGTTTGCATCATCTCTTGCCATGAGTAGCTTCATGTAGTCTTGTCATACATCATGCTTGTTTGTGCATCATGCCTTGCTCATGTGTGGTGTGTTTACCTTGTTGTGTGCTTCTTCTTGTTAGTTCCTGTTTCGTTGCGATCGTGAGGATCATTCGTCTTCGCTTGGTTCGGCTTCATTCGTTCGTCTTCTTCATGGACTCGTTCTTCTTCCTAGCGGGATTTCAGGCAAGATGACCGCTGCCCTGGATCTCACTACTATCATTGCTATGCTAGTTGCTTCGTTCTATCGCTATGCCGCGCTACCTATTACCTGTTTATCAAGCCATCCCAAATTGCCATGAACCTCTAACCTTTGACACCTTTCCTATGCAAACTGTTGTTTGGCTATGTTACTGCTTTTGCTCAGCCCCTCTTATAGCGTTGCTAGTTGCAGGTGAAGTTGAAGATTTCTCCATGGTGGACAGGATTTTGGTTGGGATATCACAATATCTCTTATATTATTAATGCATCTATATATTTTGTAAAGGGTGGAAGACTCGGCCTTTTGCCTAGTGTTTTGTTCCACTCTTGCCGCCCTAGTTTCCGTCATACCGGTGCTATGTTCCCGTATTTTGCGTTCCTTACACGGTCGGGTGATTTATGGGACCCCCTTGACAGTTCGCTTTGAATAAAACTCCTCCAGCAAGGCCCAACCTTGGTTTTACCATTTGCCTCACCACCACCTATCCTTTCCCTTGGGTCGGCCAACCCG
>NC_041383.1:160705308-160771223 GCF_002162155.2 Triticum dicoccoides | reverse complement strand
CCCCCCCGGGCCAGTGCTTGTCTAAGTGTTGGTCCGAACTGAGCAGCCTGCGGGGCCACCTCGGGGCAACTCGAGGGCTGGTTTTACTCGTAGCTTGACTTATCCGGTGTTGCCCTGAGAACGAGATATGTGCAGCTCCTATCGGGATTGTCGGTGCATCGGGCGGCTTTGCTGGTCTTGTTTTACCATTGTCGAAATGTCTTGTAAACCGGGATTCCGAGTCTGATCGGGTCTTCCTGGGAGAAGGTCTATTCCTTCGTTGATCGCGAGAGCTTGTCATGGGCTAAGTTGGGACACCCCTGCAGGGTATAATCTTTCGAAAGCCGTGCCTGCGGTTATAGGCAGATGGGAATGTTTTAATGTCCGTTTGAAGACAACTTGACACCAGATCCGAATTAAAACGCATCAACCGTGTGTGTAGCCGTGATGGTCTCTTTTCGGCGGACTCCGGGAAGTGAACACGGTTTCTGGGTTATGTTTGACGTAAGTAGGAGTTCAGGATCACTTCTTGATCATTGCTAGCTTCACGATCGTTCCGCTTGTTCTCTTCTCGCTCTTATTTGCGTATGTTAGCCACCATATATGCTTAGTCGCTGCTGCAGCCTCACCACTTTACCCCTTCCTTTCCCTTTAAGCTTTGCTAGTCTTGATACCCATGGTAATGGGATTGCTGAGTCCTCGTGGCTCACAGATTACTACAACAACAGTTGCAGGTACAGGTTTATGCGATGATCATGACGCGAGAGCGATGCTTGCTTACGTTGAGTTCTTCTTCTGCTTCTTCTTCGAGCAGGGGATAGGTTCCAGGTCGGCAGCCTGGGCTAGCAGGGTGGATGTCGTTTGAGTTTCTTTTTGTGTTTCATCCGTAGTCGGATGGTGCTCTAATGTATTGTGATGTTGTATTTAGGTGGCATTGAATGCCTCCTGTATGTATCCCCATCTATTATGTAATGTTGATGTAATGATATCCACCTTGCAAAAGCGTTTCAATATGCGGGTCTATCCTTGGTGGGACCTTCGAGTTCCTTTTGGATAGGGTCGCATATTGGGCGTGACAAGCAGGCACCATAGGGTCCCACTACTGAGGCTCCTCCTGTGCCGTAGCCTGATTGTTCCGTTAAGCGACAATGTCCTCAGGCATAATCCTGTATCCGCCCCTGGCAACATGATCAAACAAACCAGGTGCAGGCAAGGGGATAATATCACAAGTATCCACACTGAAAACTAAGTTGTAAGGCATATCAATATCAGGGTAATTTGTAGCAATAAAATGGTGGTCCCTGATAGCTGCTCTATCTAAATAAGCTTTGGGCAAAGGATGTCCATGCTGGCGTATCTGCACATTGAAGTGAGTCGCCAAGCGAGTAGCGTAAATGCCCCCATGTATTTTACCCTTGGATATGTTAAGGTGAAGGCTACGTGCCAGCTCGCTATAAGTGTTGTCGCCATAAAGTGCACAACGCAAAACAGTCTGGGGCGCTAAGTGCACCCACCTTCTCTCTCGCTAGCAAGCACTTTGCAATAAATAAGGCAAAATAATGCATGGCAGGAAACTGCAAGCTAACGGCAGTGGTGCCCGATAATCCTCTCTCATCCCCCACTATCATAGTACAGTAAAAACCTTCAAACTTTAAGGGCTTGGGCTCTACCAAATCCCCATCAGAAGGAAGCATGCATATGTCACAAAGTTCAGTAAGTGGGATCTGGCGGGTTTCAGAATATAAATTAAACTGCACCTTAGGGGGATTATTCCTAGAATGAAAATGAAAGTTTTGAACAAAGGAATTTGTGAGGAGATGATACTGTTCGCATTTAGCTGCGATGAAGTTGGTGAGGCCGGCATTAGCAACATATTGGGTGAACTCTTGGAGGATTTCGGCCCCTTCCATGAACGCATTATGCGACCACTCGCACGGCTGTAACTCTGCCAATCTCGGGGTATGGAGATCATTGTCAGATGACTCCCCAATAAACCCCTTGGAGTTCTTCCTGGAAGCAAACTTACTAAAGAAACTCATATTTCCTATGAACAAAATTCTGAAAAAATTTAGTCCACAAAATTTTTCTCTACAAAACTTCACAAAAATGATAGCAACTACTCATAGGGATGTATAGACGCCATAGCAAGCATTCAAACTACTTAGAACTCTAAGAATTCAACATGCAGGCTCATCAACAGGAGCACCAAGAGTAGCTAATTATTCTAAATATAAACCACTAAAACAAAAACTAATTGGACACATGGAGGAGTCACATACCAAGCAACAAATCCCTGAAACAGTTTCAGAGACGGAGCTTCGAGCAAGGAGATCAAAATCCGCGGTTTCGGGAGCAAGAACACGAGAGAGAGAGAGAGAGAGAGAGTGATAGTGATTTTTTTCTGGCTGAATGGAGTGATGTGAGAAGAAGAAGTAAGTGAGGGGGGCCATGTGGGGACCACAACCCACCAGGGGGCGCCTGGGGGTCTTGGCACGCCCAGGTGGGTTGTGCCCACCTGGTGCACCTTCCTATGATATTATTTGCACAAGAAATTCAGAAATATTCAGAAAAAAAATCGTATTAAATTTTCAGAGCATTATGAGAACTTTTATTTTTTGTTTTTTTTATTGCACGGAAAACTTAGAAAATAGACAAAGCATGTCATTTTATTTTATTTAACCAAGAAAAACAGAAAACAAAAGGTAGAGACAGAAGGTAGTGCTTACTAAATTTATCAACTTCATACCTCTCAAAAATGATCCATTAATAAGTTGATCAAGTCTTATTAACAACCACTTCCGATTAGCATGAAATCGAAGAACTTTCGTAAATCACTAAGTTACCTCAATGGGGATATGAATTTCCCCAACAATAATCATTTCATATTTCTTTTTAACAGTAGGTCGAGGTAGTTGAAAACTTCCAATAGTGATTGTCGGAGATTTTTCAATAACATTAATACCATTCACTTGGAATTGTTTCTTCGGAAAGTGCATCGTATGCTCATTACCATTGATATGAAAAGTGACCTTGATTTTATTGCAATCAATAACAGCCCATGCAGTATTCAAGAAGGGTCTACCAAGGATAATCGACATGTTGTTGTCCTCGGGCATCTCAACTATAACAAAGTCAGTCAAAATAGTAACATTAGCAACAACAACGGGCACTTCTCACAAATATTGATAGGTATGGCAATTGATTTGTCAGCCATTTGGAAAGATATTTCAGCAGGTGTGACTTTATTCAAATCAAGTCTTTTATATAAAGAGAAAGGCCTAACACTAAGACAAGCTCCCAAATCACATAGAGTAGTTTTCACATAGTTTCTTTTGATGGAGCAAGGTATAGTTGGTATTCCTGGATCTCCAAGTTTTTTAGGTACTCCATCTTTAGAAGTATAATTAGCAAGCATAGTGGAGATTTCAGCTTCTGGTATTTTTCTCTTATTAGTGATGATGTCTTTCATATACTTTGCATAAGGAGGCATTTTTAAGATATCAGTTAAGCGAGTTCACAAAAAAACTGGCCTCAGCATTTTAGCAAAGCATTCAAATTCTTCATCATATTTCTTTTTAGTTGAATTAGGTGGGAAGGGCATAGGCTTTTGAACCCATGGTTCTCTTTCCTTTCCATGTTTTCTAGCAACAAAGTCTCTTTTGTCATATCTCTTATTCTTAGGTTGTGGGTTATCAAGATCAACAACTGGTTCTATCTCAACATCATTATCTCGTTCTTTATCATTTTGTTGAGGGTCTTCATGAACCTCATTATTATCTTCTTCATTATCAGAAAGTGAATGTTCATTACCAGATTGAGTTTTAGCATCAGAGATAGAAACTTCATTATCATTATCAAGAGGTTTTTCTATTTCAGGTTCACTAGAGGCATGCAAAGTCCTATTATTTTCTTCTTCGTTTTCTTTTTAGAAGGACTAGGTGCATCAGTGTTAATCCTTTGAGAGTCTTGTTCAATTCTCTTTGGGTGTCCCTCAGGATAAAGTGGTTCCAGAGTCATTTTACCTCCTCTAGTTGCTACTCTAACATCAAAGTCACTTATATTATTGTTCATTTCATCAAGTAACTCCCTTTGAGATTTAGCAACTTGTTCTAATTGAGTTTGAACCATAGAGGCATGCTTTCCTACACCTCTAACATCATTTGAGTTTCTAAATAACAAGTCACTTAAGCGAGCAATCATATCAGAGTTGTATTTCAATTGTTTCATAACATTTGCATTGAAGTTATCTTGCTTTCTAATCAAACTCATAAAGGCATTGACTAGGATGTTATTACGAGGATCATCACCATCATTGAATTTCATTAAAGATTTTAACTCTACCACCTTAGGTGGTGGTGGTTCTTCAAGTCCATGTATTTATTTGATGGGTGGTACATTTTTAACATCCTCAGCTTTAATACCTTTTTCCTTCATAGATTTCTTTGCCGCTTGCATATCTTCTGGACTGAGATATAGGATACCCCTCTTCTTCAGAGTGGGTTTAATAGGTGTTTCAGGAGGAGTCCAATCATCATAATTTTTAATATGTTATTCAATAATTCTTCAGCTTGTCCAATAGTTTGTTCCCTGAAAACACAACCAACACAACTATCTAGGAATTCCCTAGAAGCATCGGTTAGTCAATTATAGAAGATATCAAGTATTTCATTTTTCTTAAGAGGATGATCAGGTAAAGCATTAAGCAATTGGATAAGCCTCCTCCAAGCTTGTTGGAGACTCTCTTCTTCAATTTGCAGAAAGTTAAATATTTCCTGCAAGGCAGCTTGTTTCTTATGAGCAGGGAAATATTTTTCACAGAAGTAATAAATCATTTCCTAGGGACTACGCACACAACCAGGAGTAAGTGTATTGTACCAAGCTTTAGCATCACCCTTAACTGAGAACGGAAATAACTTGAGAATATAATAATAGTGAAGCTTTTCGTCATGAGCAAAAAGGGTGGCTATGTCATTCAACTTAGTAAGATGTGCCACAACAATTTCAGTTTCATAACCATGGAAAGGATCAGATTCAACCAAAGTAATTAACTCTGGGTGGGCAGAGAATTCATAATCCTTATCATCAATAGAGATAGGTGAAGTAGCAAACTCAGGATCACATTTCATTTTAGCATTCAAAGATCTTTCTTTATACTTGCATAATAATTTCTCTAGATCATCTCTATCCTTACAAGAAGAATATCTCTAGTTGCCTCCTCACTCATAGTATAACCTTTCGGTACCTTTGGCAATTCATATCTAGGAGGACTAGTTCTAGTAGGTGTTTCAAGATTTTCAGTTTCAAGTTCATCATCAAATTCAACAATATCATGTTGTCTTACTCTAGCGATTTGTTCATCAAGAATCAGCTAGTGGCACATCATCATCAAGCAAGGTACTAGCATCATCATGAGTAGTATTCATAGCATAAATAGCATCATCAATAACTTGCGACATATCAGAATTAATAACATGTTGTAGTGTTGCAAGTTTACTTACAATAGAAGGTGAATCTAAAGCGGAGATGGATGGCAGTACCTTACCTTCCCTCATCTTTGAGGCAAAAATGTTAGTCTTAGCATCCTTCAGATTCTTCATAGTGATAATATGATAATAATCCCAAGTGACTCAACAAATATAGCAATGCTCCCCGGCAATGGCGCTAGAAAAATGTCTTGATAACCCACAAGTATAGGGGATCGCAACAGTTTTCGAGGGTAGAGTATTCAAACCAAATTTATAGATTCGACACAAGGGGAGCCAAAGAATATTTGAAGGTATTAGCAGCTGAGTTGTCAATTCAACCACACCTGGAGATTAATAATCTACAGCAAAGTGATTAGTAGCATGGTAATATGATAGTTTTGATGATAGCAGCAATAACAACGGTAATAGTGGTAGCAGTAATGATAGTAGTAGCAGTAGTAACTTAGCAGAAACAATATAAGATAAATTCGTAGGCATTGGATCGGTGACTTGTTGGATGATATTCATCATGAGACAGTTATAACCTAGGGCGATACGACACTAGATCCAGTTCATAAATATAATGTAGGCGTGTATTTCGTAAATAGTCGTGCGTGCTTATGGAAAGAACTTGCATGGCATCTTTTGTCCTACTCTCCCGTGACAGCGGGGTCCTATTGGAAACTAAGGGATACTAAGGACTCCTTTTAATAGAGAACCGGAACAAAGCATTAGCACACGGTGAATACATGAACTACTCTAACTACTTTCATCACTGGGAGTGGTCCCGACTGTTGTCACTCCGGTGTTGCCGGATCATAACACGTAGTAGGTGACTATAACTTGCAAGATCGGATCTAGAACATGAAAAAAATGGTGATAACATAAACGGTTCAGATCTGAAATCATGGCACCCGGGCCCAAAGTGACAAGCACTAAGCATGGCAAAGTAATATCAACATCAATCTCAGAACATATAGTGGATACTAGGGATCGGGCCCTAACAAAACTAACTCGATTACATGATGAATCTCATACAACTCCTCACCAACCAACGAGCCTAGAAGGAATTACTCACTCCCGGTGGGGAGCATCATGGAATTGGCGATGGAGATGTGTTGGTGATGATGAACAACTCCTCACCGACCAACTCCCCCTCTCCGGAGCCCCAAACGGACTCCAGATCTGGCCTCCCGATGAAGAACAGGAGACGGCGGTGGCTCCATCTCGTGAAATGCGATAATTCTTTCTCCCTGATTTTTTTCTGGAATAATGTGATTTTATAGCGTCGGTTTCAGGGTCAGCAGGGCCACCAGGTGGGGACAACCCACCGGGGCGTGCCTGGGGAGGCAGGCGCGCCCTGGTGGGTTGTGCCCACCCAGGTGCCCCCCCTCAGGTGGCTCTTGGCTCTAGAAATTCTCTTTATTTATATAAAAAATCCTCACAAAGTTTCTTCCATTTCGAGAACTTTTATTTCTGCACGAAAACAACACCATGGTAGTTCTGCTAAAAACAGCGTCAGTCCGGGGTTAGTTTCATTAAAATCATGCAAATTAGCGTCCAAAACAAGAGGAAAAGCATTAGGAAAAGTAGATATGTTGGAGACGTATCAGTCACTCAAAATGACACCGAATCGAGCTACTAGTCAAACGCTCTTCTACCTAGTGTATGGTGCAGAAGCGGTGTTACCGACGGAACTCATATATGGGTCACCTCGAGTACTTGCTTACGATGAAGTAGAGCAAGAGCAGCTGCGGCACGACGATGCCGTGCTCTGCTACTTCTTGAGCTTGCGTTGGTTTTTCCCTTGAAGAGGACAGGGTGATGCAGCAAAGTAGAGATAAGTATTTTCATTAGTTAAGAACCAAGGTATCAATCCAATAGGAGGAACACCCAAGTCTCCAATACTTCCATCTACACAAATAAATACTTGCACCCAACATGAAAAAGGGGCTGTCAATCCCTTCACTGTTACTTGCAAGGATGGGATCTGATAGAGATAGGTATAAAAGATAAATAAAAGTGCAAAATAAAGTAAAGGTAAATAAATTGCAGCAAGGTATTTTTGTGTTTTGGGTTTGATAGATCTGAAAATATATGATGAGAAATAGACTCGGGGGCCATAGTTTTCACTAGAGGCTTCTCTCTTGAAAGAACGCATACGGTGGGTAAACAAATTACTATTGAGCAATTGATAGAAAAGCTCAAAGTGATGACGATATGAATATAGGCATCACGTCCGTGACAAGTAGACCGACTCCTGCCTGCATATACAATTATTACTCCACACGTCGACCGCTATCCAACATGCATCTAGTGTATTAAGTTAACAAGAACGGAGTAATGCCTTAAGCAAGATGACATGATGTAGAGGGATAGATCCAATCAATATTGTATAAACCCCATATTTTTATCCTTAATGGAAACAATACAAATACGTGCCTCGCTACCCCTACTGTCAATGGGTGAGGACACCGCAAGATTGAACCCATCACAAAGCAACTCTCCTATTGCAAGATAAATCAATTCAGTTGGTGAAACCAAATCAATAGATCGGTGATAAATACAAAGCTATCTTAATCATTCATAAATGAGTTCAGAGAAGACTCAAATAATATTCATAGATAATCTGGTCATAAATCCACAATTCATCGGATCTCAACAAACGCACCACAAAAGAAGTTTACATCGGATAGAACTCCAAGAAGAGAACATTGTATTGAAGATCAAAGAGAGAGAAGAAACCATCTAGCTACTAGCTATGGACCCGTAAGGTTGTGGTAAATTACGCACACATCATCGGAAGGGCAGCAAGGTTGATGTAGAAGCCCTCCATGATTGAACCCTCCTCCGGCAGAGTGCCAGAAAAGGCCCCAAGATGGGATCTCACGAGAATAGAAGCTTGCGGTGGCAAAAAAGTATTTTTGGTATGCCCTTCAGTATAGGGGGAATATTTGGGTATTTATGGAGCTGAGATTAGGGTTAGAGGTGCCATGGTGGACCCACAAGCTCAAGGAGCGCACCCTACCCCCCAGGGCATGCCCTATGAGCTTGTGGCCCATCCATGGCTCTTCTAGCCTCCTCCCGAAGCTTCCTAGGTGTCTTCTGGTCCAAGAAAAATCGTCAAAAAGTTTCATTTCGTTTGGTACTGATTTTCTATGAAAGCAAAACAAGGAAAAAACAGCAACTAACACTGGGCACTAGGTTAATAGGTTAGTCCCAAAAAATGATATAAAATAGCATAATAATGCATATAAAACATCCAAGATGGATAATATAATAGAATGGAACAATAAAAAATTATAGATACATTGCAGATGTATCAAGCATCCCAGTGCCTAATTTCTGCTCGTCCGCGAGTAGGTAAATGATAAAAATAGAATTTTTGATGTGGAATGCTACCTAAAATGTTTATCATGTAATGTTTTCTTGATGTGGCATGAATATCAGATCCATAAGATTCAAAACAAAAGTTCAGTATTGACATAAAAACAATAATACTTCAAGCATACTAAATAAAGGAATCATGTCTTCTCAAAATATCATGGCTAAAGAAAGTTATCCCTACTAAATCATGTAATCTTGTCATGCTCTATCTTCATCACACAAAGTATTTATCACGCACAACCCCGATGGCAAGCCAAGCAATTGTTTCATACTTTTGACGTTCTTAAGCTTTTTCAACTCTCACGCAATACATGAGCGTGAGCCATGGATATGTACTATAGATGGAATAAAATATGATGGTGGAGGTTGGAGAAGACAAAAAAGGAGAAAGTCTCACATCAACTAGGAAAATTAATGGGCTATGGAGATGCCCACCAATTGGTATCGATGCGAGTGAGTAGGGATTGCCATGCAACAGATGCAGTAGAGCTATAAGTGTATGAAAGCTCAAAATAAAACTAAGTGGGTGTGCATCCAACTCACTTGCTCACGAAGACCTAGGGCAATTTGAGGAAGCCCATAATTGGAATATACAAGCCAAGTTTTATAACGAAAAAAAATTCCCACTAGTAATATATGAAACGGAAAAAATAGACTCCCTATTATGAAGAACATGATGCTATTTGAAGCACAAGTGTGGAAAATGATAGTAACATTGTCCCTTCTCTCTTTTTCTCTCATTTTTATTTTCTCTTTTTGTTCTTCTTTTTTTGGGCTCTTTGGCCTCTTTTTTAGACTCTTTGGCCTCTTTTTTTAGTTTAAGTCCAGCGTCTCATCCTAACTTGTGGGGGAATCATAGTCTCCATCATCCTTTCCTCACATGGGACAATGCTCTAATAATGATGATCATCACACTTTTATTTACTTACAACTCATGAATTACAGCTTGATACCAAAACAAAAATATGACTCTATATGAATGCCTCATGCATGATCACAAAAGGCAATATGACAATGATGGTGCGTGTCATAATAAAACAGAACAATGGAAGTTGCATGGCAATATATCTCAGAATGGCAATGGAAATGCCATAGTAGGTAGGTATGGTGGCTGTTTTGAGGAAAGGTATAAGGTGGATTTAATGCACCGGCGAAAGTTGCAGGGTATTAGAGTGGCTAGCAAAAGTGGAGGGTGAGAGTGCGTATAATCCATGGACTCAACATTAGTCATAAAGAACTCACATACTTATTGCAAAAGTTTATTAGCCCTCGAAACAAAGTAATAATATGCATACTCCTAGGGGAATAGATTGGTAGGAAAAGACCATCGCTCGTCCGCGACCACCACTCATAAGGAAGACAATAAAAAATAAACCATGCTCTAACTTCATCGCATAACGAGAGACCATACCTACATGCTTCGGGAATCACAAACCATAACACAAATATTCTTACTAATCCACAATTACTTTCTAGCATGAATTTAATATCACCATCTTTATATCTCAAAACAAATGGAAGGAATCATACTTCTCATATGTTCAATGATCTTCATGAAAGTTTTTATTATATCCCTCTTGAATACCCATCATATTAGGACTAAATTTGTAACTTAAGAAAATTGCCACACTATTTTTAAGACTCCCAAAATAATATAAGTGAAGCATGAGAGTTTATCAATTTCTTCAAAATAAAACCACCGCCGTGCTCTAAAAAGATATAAGTGAAGCACCAGAGCAACTGCCTAGCTCAAAAGATATAAGTGAAGCCCATAAAGTATTCTAATAAATTCACAATTAATGTGTGTCCCTCTCAAAAGGTGTGTACAGAAAGTATGATTGTGGAAAACTAAAAAGAAAATAAAGCAAAGACTCACATTATACAAGACGCTCCAAGCAAAACACATATCATGTGGTGAATAAAAATATAGCCTCAAGTAATTTTACCGATGGATATAAGACTATGGCACCCTGGCTCAGAGCAACCGGTATACCTTGCATTGCCAGCCCAGAGATCTAGTCTTCTAGCAACACAGAGCAACTTGGTAAAGAAAACAACCACTTTATTGATGCTAGCGGAAACATAGGTTCGATATTACATCCAGTGGCGAGGCAAAGCGGCACACACGGGGCGGCTGAATAGTATGTACATTATTTAATGAACATGAAGGGGCCTCGAACACGACAACTATGCGGCAGCGAAACAACGATGAAGCGGAACTCCATAGCACAGGACACCAATGTGGACACGATCTAGACACGGCACACACTCCGATTTGATACAACTTTCCTGAAATCTGGCATGACACGCCAGGTCAGTACATTGAATGTATTTGCAAGCTCACAACAAATAGAAGCATAATGACAAATAATATTATGACAATTAATCAGGTTAAATGCAATGCAACATACTACTCATGCAAAACATCAACATACTACTCAAGCATCAACTTACTACTCATGAAGTGAACATGCTCGTGCACCGAGTCCCTGGGACTCACTTAACGAATGGGTTACCTCGTAACCAATATCATCAAAACGGTAATCACTCCCGGATCACAATCAATACCAAACTCAAGAATACAGTGATCACTCCCGGATCATAAACGGAACCAACTCTTTGGCTTCCGCAACAACGACCATCTCACGGTGTGACGATCTCATCACAAACCAGTGTCATGGTGTATCTTTAGTGTGCAAGACTAACTTATTTATGTTGACCCATGGTGTGACCTACTTACGAGCTATGTCTGTAACCGAGGATGCGGCTATCGATAGATTAATACACTCTGCAGAGGTTAGTACATTGTACCTGTCGGTGTCAAAACCGGCGGATCTCGGGTAGGGGGTCCCAAACTGTGCATCTAGGCGGATGGTAACAGGAGACAAGGGACACGATGTTTTTACCCAGGTTCGGGCCCTCTCGATGGAGGTAAAACCCTACTCCTGCTTGATTAATATTGATGATATGGGTAGTACAAGAGTGGATCTACCACGAGATCAGAGAGGCTAAACCCTATAAGCTAGCCTATGGTATGATTGTTGTTCGTCCTACGGACTAAAACTCTCCGGTTTATATAGACACCGGAGAGGGCTAGGGTTACACAGAGTCGGTTACAATGGGAGGAGATCTTCATATCGTATCGCCAAGCTTGCCTTCCACGCCAAGGAAAGTCCCATCCGGACACGGGACGGAGTCTTCAATCTTGTATCTTCATAGTCCGGGAGTCCGGCCAAAGGTCATAGTCTGGCCATCCGGACACCCCCTAATCCAGGACTCCCTCAGTAGCCCCTGAACTAGGCTTCAATGACGACGAGTCCGGCGTGCAAATTGTCTTTGGCATTGCAAGGCGGGTTCCTCCTCCGAATACTTCATAGAAGATTTTGAACACAAGGATAGTGTCCGGCTCTGTAAAAAATAAGTTCCACATACCACCGTAGAGAAAATAATATCCGCACAGACCTAATCTGCTGACGTATTCCGCAGCGTGACATCAAGCCACGGCCAAGCCTTTATTCATTTTACTGTTCCACCTCAGCGCGTTTAGCGAGGCGGTTTCCTTGGCACGTCTTGTCAAAGCAGAGATCGTGTCCCCTTATTCCGGGATTCTCATCAATACGGGCGTGGGTAACCCAACCGCGCCATTAACCGCGGCGCTTGGGAGATAAGCGAGTTTTATTAGGCCGGTGGGGGCTCATAGTTTAGGCTGCCCATATAAGGGGATAAGAATCCACCCTTTCCATTTACGCCTTCTTCCTCCTTTTCTTATTCATCCCTGCGCACTTGAGCTCCAGCGCCCAAGTCCGCACTTCCCACCTCAACCTTCTCCAATCATGTCCGGAGCGGGAGGTAGATGGATGGCCTCCTCCGTCACGGAGGGGCAAATCAAAAAGTTGAGGAAGGCCGGATACTTGTCTGACGACATCGCGCACCGGCTTCCAGATGTGGGGCAACTCATCCCCACCCCCAGGCCCCATGAGAGGGTTGTTTTTCTTCCCCATTTCCTCCACGGACTGGGTTTTCCTCTTCACCCGTTCGTCCGGGGGCTCATGTTCTACTATGGCCTAGACTTCCACGATCTGGCCCCAAACTTCATCCTCAACATTTTGACGTTTATCGTCGTGTGCGAGGCCTTCCTCTGCATCCAGCCCCACTTCGGCTTATGGCTGAAGACTTTTAATGTCAAGCCGAAAGTAGTGGGCGGCCGCCAAGCGGACTGCGGAGGTGCCATGATGGGCCGGATGGCCAACGTCCTATGGCTCGAGGGCTCCTTTGTGGAGACAATAAAACGGTGGCAATCGGGGTGGTTCTACATCACTGAGCCGCGCGACCCCAAATGGGAAGTGGCCCCCGAATTCCGATCTGGCTTTCCCACAAGGCTCACCTCCTGGAAAGAGACAGGCCTAACGTGGGGAGATTCGGAAGAGCTGACCGGACTCCAAACCTGCGTCAAAAAGCTGGTGAACAAGAATCTCAAGCTCGTCAACGTAGTCCAGGTCATGCTTATCCGCCGGGTCCTCCCATGCCAACAACGGGCCTTCAAATTGTGGGAGTTTGATCCGGCACAACACCAAACCTTGAGCGGGCTCTTCGACACCACGTACGAAGATGCTTGGAAGGTGCTGTTCAAGGGCGCCGAGGCCCCCGCATCCGCTACCGAAGATCGCGGATTCAGCTCGCGACGCCTGGCCAACGAGGTAAGCCATTCTACCCTTTATGGGACTCTTGTCTTTCATAGTCTGACTCTATGCGGGATCTAAACTCCCCTACCTTTGACATGACTGGTTGAAGAAGTCCGGGCAGGTTATCTGTCCGGCTCCCCTACCAGAAGACCTAGCAGACGCCCTATTGACAGGGCTGCTGGTTCCGGCACCTCACGTGGTGCCAAAGAAGAAGGCCAAGAAGAAGGCCACGGAGACTCGAAAGAGCTCCCGGCGCCTGGTGGTGTCGGATTCATCGCCCCACAACCCCGAAACACCCTCCGCCTCTGAAGACGAGGAGGAGGACGAAGAAGAAGCCTCTCCCCATCCAACCGGGGGAGGAAAGAAAAGAAAGGCCGCCCCAACTGGGGAGGCCGGAGGGTCCAAGAAGGGGAAGACCCTTCTGCCGGACTATGCCCCCGATGCCGAAGACGGTGGAGAAGAATGGCCATCCAGGGTGAAGCCCCTGGCAAAATCGTAAGTGTCCGGTTACCCGAATGACTTATGGCATTCCTCTATTATTCGGTAGCTTCAGACGCCGAATTTAATCATGCAGTCCGCCCAGAGCTCAGCTCGGCCATTCACCGAGCGGCTCCCTGAATTCGTCGGATGTGAACAACGCTTCACTTCCGACGGCCTCGTCCCCTCCCCCTGCGGGCGACGCCGAGGTGGAGTCCCGAAAGGAACTGAACCAGGAGGAGGTGGTCCTGGAGGCGCCTCAAGGCGACCTCCCGGACTCCAGGCCCAAAGGGGGTAAAGCCCCCGAGGGATCTAAGTCCGGCTCTGGGCCGGACACTGCTCCGGAACCATCGACGGCTCCAGAGTCCGATAGGCGGCGCCTTCGCAAGAAGGGCAATCCTACTACGCCGGCAGCCTCCGTCCATCCGGAGGTGCCGGACAATTTGCTGGAGGTGCTTAACGGCGCCTCCATCGACGAGGAGCACCGTACTGTTATGAGTGCGGTGATTCAGAAGGTTCAGTCCGCCAAGAGCGTGCTGACAGAAGCCTGTACAAGTCTGTTAACATGCTTTGAGATATGTGTTCAAAACCATGTAAAAATATTACCGCATAGACAGTAGCCCCTGATGCTCAGTTCGGTGTTCGGAAAGAAAAGCCGAGCTGAGGATCTAAAAAGATATACGTAGGAGTCTAACAAAAATATGTCAACATGGGAATGCAGGCTGCGCTGCTGACCTCTGCCGCACTGACTGCGGAGGTCAATGTATTGAAGGAGAGCCTCAAGCGGTCCGAGAGCAAGCTCGGCCATGCCAAAAAGCAGCTCGAGGACAAGGAGGGTATGTAGTACCGCATGTAAGTGTATATATAGAAAGACTTGGTTGCAAATAGTGACAGGACCAACATAAATGTTGCAGGGGCCATGACCGAGGTGGCGACCCTGAAGGAGGCGGTCTCCAAGGCCGAAAACAGTGCGGCCTTGGAGCGCACCGAGCGAGAGAATCAGGAGGCGTGGGTGGCGGAGGTGCGGCAAGAGCTTTAGGCTCTCGTGGAAAAACACGAGAGTTTGGAGCGTGACTCGAAGACTCGAGAGTCCGAGCTCGCCTTGGCTCTTGAGAGTGCCAAGACCGATAAGGCCGAAGCCCAGAAGGCCCTCCAGGAGATCAACGTGATGAAGAAGATAGCGGCGGGTAAGGCATTCTTTATGCAAAGCAAGAATATAAAAGTAAATTATCTGTTACTTACCCGAATCCGGAGCTCTCCAGGAGCGTTCGCCGATCTGCCCCGTAGTGTGTCTGATGCTGCCGCGTTCTACCGAGCCGAGGAGGGGAGCTCGACGGAAAAGGTGTTCTGGTCTCAGTATGCTGAGGCCGAACATCCGGTGCCCCTGAGCGACCAGCTGAAGCAGCTGGTCGAGCTCCACAAGGGGGCCCAACAGGCCATGAAGGGCCTCATAGTTCGGCTGTGGCCTAGGGAAGCCATGCCTGGGAGCTACTTCGGTCTAGTGCGGCGGATGGTGGATGCGTGTCCGTGGATTGAGGTCATCAAGCGCTCCGTCTGTATTGAAGGTGCCAGTCGGGCCCTCGCCCGTGCTAAAGTGCACTGGGGCAAGCTGGACGCGGAGAAGCTTTTGACGGACGCGCCATCGCCGGGCAAGGAGTATCGCACGCCCGAGATGTATTATAAGGGTGTCCTGAAGGGTGCCCGCCTTATAGCGGGTGAATGCTCCAAAGATGTAATTTTTGAGTAGACTCGCATCTGTTATCCTGTACGCTGAAAACTTTGTTCATATGCGTTAAGCAACGCTTGTTAATTTAAAATATTACCTTTTGTGCGGCCGTTTATCAAATCTGAGAGATGCAAGTCATCGGCTTCTACCCCCATGCCACGAGTGCTGGGGTGTTCGGGATAAACCTGAGCGCTCTTGTTCCCATTCTTGGGTCCATCTAGGGAGGCGCTCAGCACAACGAACCAGGCCGTCGGACTTATAATGCTTTATCACTCTCACTTAGCCATAGAATTCTATAATTTTAAATTTCGGCGAAGCCCCTAGTATTTGGAAGACCGAGTTCGGGGCGCTATCCACGCCTAGGCCGGATAAGTCCGGCTCCTCGCTCTATGCGGCATAAGTCTTTAAGGACTCGAAAAACCTCGCGAACAGCGACCGGTCTCTTGCACTATCATGACAGTCAGTTTTAGCTTTCTCTACTGAGGTGTTAACCCAGCTCAACTGGGACACAATCGCAGTAGTTCTCCCAGCGCTACCTTAGCCAACATTGCGGAACATAAGGTACCAAAACATGGGAGCCGGGCAAACCCAACTATTGACCCAAGACATGATTCGGAGTCGATGCATATAGTGCTATAAGTTCGGGGTGCCGCACTCGTGAGAGTGTTCGGTCTTCTCACACCATGTTATGGGGTGCTTAAGCCCCTGGTGTATTGGCCGCACCAAAGTGTTACGGTTGCATAATGTCATGACTGAACATATTTTGTATAAAAAATAGATGAGTAGAATAATAGATAAGAGCTATGTATTGTTTATTAAAAAAGGGCTGCTATGAAAGCAGAACGATACAAATAGTGCGATAAGCAAGAAATGGGATTATTTGACATGTCCCCCTCCAGGGGCAAGCTGCGGGACTTTAAGTAAAACAGGTATTAAGCTCGTTATAGAGACCACCTGGACATTTGACGCGGCTTGTTCTCTCCCTAGCTGTTGCATCATGTGTTCGGTGGGTGTATTGCCGGACAGGCCTTCCGAATAGTTGGTTCCTGAAAGTATATAAAAAAGAAACGGCGGAATAGGGAGCCCCTTAGTGCGGTTGAGCCACATTCTGAGCGTGCCATAGTTGTGCTCCTCCCCTTATGCCCATGGTATTTCTAAAGCGTAATTATGTATGCGTGATATCGATATCACCATCTGGCGAGGGCTGGGGTTGGGGCCGCACTGCTATGCTTGCTCGGAATGTGCTAGACGGCTTTGTTGTAGGTTACTTCGGGCTCGCTTGACGTTGTCCGGACGTTTAACACCTGGATTGGAGAATTGCCTTGAGAGGCTACTCTGTACTTCCGCCGCCAGGGCCGCCGTGTGCTCCTCTGTTCGGAGAGAGCGTTCGGTGTTTCCATTTACCGTGATGACTCCGCGAGGGCCTGGCATCATGAGCTTGAGATATGCGTAGTGCGGCACCACATTGAATTTTGCAAATGCGGTTCGTCCGAGCAGGGCGTGATAGCCACTGCGGAATGGGACTATGTTGAAGATTAACTCTTCGCTTTGGAAATTATCCGGGGATCCGAAGACCAATTCGAGTGTAATCGAACCTGTACAGCTGGCTTCTACACCTGGTATGACGCCTTTAAAGGTTGTCTTTGTGGTTTTAATCCTTGAGGGGTCGATACCCATTTTTCGCACTGTATCCTGATAAAGCAGGTTCAGGCTGTTGCCGCCGTCCATGAGGACTCGGGTGAGGTGAAATCCGTCGATAATTGGGTCTAGGACCAATGCGGCGAATCCGCCGTGACGGATGCTAGTGGGGTGGTCCCTTCGATCAAAAGTGATCGGGCAGGAGGACCATGGGTTGAACTTTGGGGCGACTGGCTCCAACGCATAGACATCCTTGAGAGCACGCTTCCGCTCCCTTTTGGGGATGTGGGTTGCGTATATCATGTTCACTGTCCGCACTTGCGGGGGGGGATCCCTTTTGTCCTATGTTGTTCGGCGGCAGGGGCTCCTCCTCGTCATCGCTACGCAGCCCCTTGTCTCTGGTTTCGGCACTTAACTTGCCTGCCTGCTTGAACACCCAACAGTCCATGTTGGTGTGGTTGGCTGGTTGTTCGGGGGTGCCGTGTATCTGGCACGAGCGATCGAGTATCCGGTCTAAACTGGATGGGCCCGGAGGGTTTCTTTTGAATGGCTTCTTCCGCTGACTAGGTTTAGAGCCTCTAAATCCGGCATTGACTGCCGTATCCTCAGTATTGTCGCCGTTAATGCGGCGCTTGTGCTTGTTGCAACGTGACCTATGATTGTTGTCCTTGGTATCCGAATTGCCAGGGCTCTTGGTTATGTTATTGCTACGAGCTAGCCAGCTGTCTTCGCCCGCGCAAAAGCGGGTCATGAGTGTCGTGAGGGCTGCCATAGATTTCGGCTTTTCCTGTCCTAGGTGCTGGGCAAGCCATTCGTCTCGGATGTTGTGCCTGAAGGCTGCAAGGGCCTCGGCGTCCGGACAGTCGATTATTTGATTTTTCTTGGTTAGGAACCATGTCCAGAATTGTCTGGCCGGTTCTTCTAGCTGCTGGATTATGTGGCTTAGGTCATCGGCGTCTGGTGGTCGCACATAAGTGCCCTGGAAGTTGTCAAGGAATGCGGATTCCAGGTCCTCCCAACAACTAATTGACTCTGCTGGCAGTCTGTTAAGCCAATGTCGAGCTGGTCCTTTAAGCTTGAGCGGGAGGTATTTGATGGCATGTAGATCATCACCACGGGCCATGTGGATATGAAGGAGATAATCCATGATCCATACCGCGGGATCAGTTGTGCCATCGTATGATTCGATGTTTACGGGTTTAAAACCCTCGGGGATTTGATGATCCATTACTTTGTCTGTGAAGCATAGTGGGTGTGCGGCGCCCCTGTACTGGGCTATATCGCGACGCAGCTCGGATGAGCTTGGTCTATTGTATTCGGCCTGGCCGTATTTATCATATCCGATGTGACGGTTGTCGTCACGTGATGTGGGGCGCCCGCGCGATCCATAGATCGATCTTGTTTGCCTTGCCTTATCCACCAATATGTCTCGTAGGTCTATTGCGTTTCCCCGTGCTCTGGTATTCTTAGAGCGGCGCCGGGGTGCGGCTTGGATTGAGGGCCGAAGGGCCTCTCTGTCATGGCCACGGGGTGGCCGATCGGGAGCATCGTATGCCGGTGATGTAGGTTTAGTTGCTTCCTCCTCTAGTTGGGGTAGCAGCCTACGCTTTGGGTAACTCTTGGAGGGGCGTTCGAGTTTATACTCTTCGGCCGCCAGGACTTCAGTCCATCTGTCGGCTAGCAGGTCTTGGTCAGCTCTAAGCTACTGCTGTTTTTTCTTGAGGCTGCTTGCCGTGGCCATAAGCCTGCGTTTGAAACGCTCTTGTTCGACGGGATCCTCTGGCACGACGAATTCGTCATCGTCGAGGCTTGCCTCGTCTTCGGAGGGAGGCATATAATTGTCGTCCTCGACCTCTCTGTCGCCCGCTCTCTCATGAGGGCTGGCTCCTTCGTCCTCCTGCGCTGAATCCTACTGGAGGGGGATGTCTTCGGCACTGTCCGAGGTGTTGACGTCTCTGGTGCCGGATTCGACGTTCTTGCTTTGGCAGGATTTAGAGCGGCGCCATTGACATCGACGCTTGGGTTGCTTCCTGGAGGGGTCGTCCTCCGCTTTTTATTCGCCATCCCCTGCTTTGGGGGTGTCCACCATGTATATGTCATATAACGAGGTGGCCTTCCAGTGCCCTATAGGTGCTGGTTCTTGGTCGTCTCCTTCATCGGCATCCATACCATCGATGTCTTCGGAGTCGAAGTCGAGCATGTCGGTTAGATCGTCGACAGTGGCTACAAAGTGGGTGGTGGGTGCGTTTCAAATTTCTTCGTCGTCCGCATCCCAACCCTGCTGAGCATAGTCCGGCCAGGGCTCTCCTGACAAAGAGAGAGACTTTAGGGAGTTCAGGATATCGCCAAAGGGTGAGTGCTGAAAGACGTCCACGGCGGTGAACTTCATGATCGGAGCCCAATCAGGTTCGATCGGAAGGGGTGCAGGAGATTCGGAGTCCGGAACGGAGTCCGACACCTTGGAGTCATGGGCCTTGCAAAGGACTAGGCTGGTATTCGGCTCTATCGCCGTAGAGATTGCGGCTCCCGGGGCGGCGTCCAACCGTCCATCCCCGACTAGCGCAGTCGGCTCTGAGCTAATGATCGGAGCAGGCACCTGAGCGGCACTCTGGGCGCTGTCCGGCGGCAGAGATCATGCCCATCGGGACAGTGTGGCCCGCTCGTCCGTGGCTCAAATCCGTCGAAGATCAAGTCCCCGCGGATGTCGGCCGTGTAATTTAAGCTTCCAAACCTGACCTGATGGCCAGGGGCGTAGCTTTCGATCTGCTCCAGATGGCCAAGCGAGTTGGCCCGCAGTGCGAAGCCACCAAATACGAAGATCTGTCCGGGGAGAAAAGTCTCACCTTGGACCGCGTCATGGTTGACGATCGAAGAAGCCATTGGGCCTAAAGGTGACGACACAGAGGAACTCTCAATGAAAGCACCAATGTCGGTGTCAAAACCGGCGGATCTCGGGTAGGGGGTCCCGAACTGTGCGTCTAGGCGGATGGTAACAGGAGACAAGGGACACGATGTTTTTACCCAGGTTCGGGCCCTCTCGATGGAGGTAAAACCCTACTCCTGCTTGATTAATATTGATGATATGGGTAGTACAAGAGTGGATCTACCACGAGATCAGAGAGGCTAAACCCTAGAAGCTAGCCTATGGTATGATTGTTGTTCGTCCTACGGACTAAAACTCTCCGGTTTATATAGACACCGGAGAGGGCTAAGGTTACACAGAGTCGGTTACAATGGGAGGAGATCTTCATATCGTATCGCCAAGCTTGCCTTCCACGCCAACGAAAGTCCCATCCGGACACGGGACAGAGTCTTCAATCTTGTATCTTCATAGTCCGGGAGTCCGGCCAAAGGTCATAGTCCGGCCATCCAGACACCCCCTAATCCGGGACTCCCTCAGTACCCACATCACAAAACCCACGGTCTTGAACTCCCATACGTGTGGACCACTGGCATTCCGATAACACTTCCCCATTGCCATGACACTCTCTCAACCACTCCGACCGACTCCCCTCTTGGGTTAAGTCATGGGTGGCCCCGACTTCCACCAAAGACTTCCAACGGCCACCGTCGTGGGAAAACAAATCAACAGTCCCAAACAGGGACAAGGTACCATAACAACAACAACGGGCATACAAGGTTATGTCTACTTACCTGGCCAGGGTACCGCACGCCCATAACCTTCCCTCGTTGGAGGCACTGACCAGAGGCATGACAACAGACCGAATAAAGGCCTTGCCATAAATGCAAATGTGGTTGCACTGGGAAGCTTGATTTAGTGGCACCATGACCCGATCAACGTTATGTCAATTTGAATTATTATCAGGTTTAACTTGACATGAAAGAAACTACGATTCACGGTATGCCTTGAACATGCAACTATCTGACATGCACCATATCCACATAGCACAAAAACAACAGATAGAACAATGAACCATGCTACTTGCACTACTCATCATTTTAACTCACTGGTTTCAACTTCACTAGTTATCTAGCTCATCATTTTTACTTATGCATTATCATATTAAAAATCAAGAACTACGATATGAAAATAATATCGATCATACCCGAATCATGAAAATAATATCGATCATACCCGAATCATAACTATGCCACAACCATACTATCAAATCACTTCTACTGTCTCAAACTAGTTCATGCATTAAAAACACTTATGTAAACTAAGCACTTCTATCATGCAAAGTGAACTAGCATAAACATTCTTCATTTAAAGGATTAAATGAATGAAAGTAATTCATATTTAAGTTGGAAAATCATAAATATTGAGATGACACCATGCAAATGCTTGTGGTGTCATGCCTTAGCACAGAGGAGGGTCACACTCCTCCTGGTTTCCTTCAAGGCAAGTTTCCACCTCTGAAAATAATTAAAACCACAAAAAGGAAATGTCAAGAACACTTCTGAAAAGCACCAAAAATTCTAGACAGTAGAGAAAAATCTCAACTTTTGTGTGCTGCTAGAGAATTCCAAGACAAACACAATGCAAAAAGAATCAACTCATTTGGTGTTATGGTTTAAAAGTTAGAGCCAGTCAAAGTTTGATTTAAATTTGAATTAAAAGAAAAATAGAGGGGGTGACGTCGATGGCGCATTCCAGGAATACGCCTCCACTCGTACCGCTTAGGGCGCAAGTGGTGAGGCTGACATCGGGCCCCACATGCCAGGTCGAAGGAGAGGGAGAAAGAAAACAGAGGTGGGCGGTGCTTTCTCCGGTGAGGAGAGCTCGACGGCCAGATCAAGGGGGATGGGTGGATAGAGGAGACACTCATGCACCTGCCTGTACTCGTGGCGTGGCTAGAGGTGGACAGACGGGGTCAGAATGGGCTTCTCCAGTGGCTGTAGAAGGCGGAGCTCGCGGGAGTTGAAGATGACAGCGAAGCATGGCTGCACCAGGGGCTCCTACGGGTTTAGACGACACCAAAGGACCACTAGGGAGTCACCGAAGGAGTTGATTGAACTCAAGGGGCACTGGAGTGAGGAGGAGGAGCAGAGGGGATCATTGGTGAGCTCGGTTCGGGGACTGCGGCCAGAGGCGTTCCCGGCAGGGCTACGGCTTTGTGGAGGTTGGGCGATGAGCTTGGAATGCTCGGAGAGGCTGGAGGGGGTCAGTATATATAGGTGGAGGGGTCTCTGCTCCACCGGAGGGATCTGGAAGCGGTGCACGGCAACAAGGAGTGCCAGCGAGGAGGGGGCAAGGCTTCAGAGGTCACACGGCCAGTTTGAAGCTCAAAGACAAGCACGGGAGGCAGTTGGGAAAGAAGACAGGGGCACGGGCGAACTGTGGCTTTGGCCGCGACGTGCCCGTGCTCGATGCAGCTGCTCCGGCATCAGCAAGCAGTAGGGAGAGGTTGAGGGCGATGAGACGAAGCTGGTGGCACGGTGCAGCCATCGACGGCGAGCATTGGAATGAGCATGCACAAAACAGAGGGTTGGGCGAAGCGCAGAGTGCGCCAAACACCTGCCAGCGCGCGTGTCTACACGCGGTCACCATGCGAACTATGCCAAAATGTTGCCTAGAGGTTGCCAGACCATGTCTAGCATGTTGTCCGTGTGGTGTTTAGTCTAGGAGAGGTGAGGAAGCAAAGACAGGCCGACTAGATAGGACTAGAGCTACTCAGCAAGTTTTTGGACGAAAACTTGTGCACTAAGTTTGGATGGCTTCTAGAAGGAGATTAGGGCTAAGCTTCTGGAGTTCAATTTTTCTTCGGAGGGTAATGAAGCTCAGAAAAAACCAGCTTCATTGGATCAAGGGTTAATACACTTGGTGTGCAAAGTGCATTATTGGGGCAGAATGGAAATGATTTTCTGTAGCAAAAATATTCCAAAGAACTATGAAATAGTTTTGCACAGCAAGGTGTGGCATGGTCCAAAGAGTATTTAGGAATTTTCTCAGATTTTTATGGCCAAGAAAATGGAGGGTTGCTTTGGAGTCTATGGTGCTGAGGTGAATATCAGAGAGGGAAATGAATATTTTTCATTTATGAAAAATATTCCTATGGCCATTTTGAGAAAAAACAAAAAGGGAATGATGTCTGTGTGAGAGAGATGAGTCACTTGGGTGAAAAATCAAGGATATGCCCAAGTGATTACGTCCAACTAAGATGATTCAAAACCTCAAATTCAAATCAAATGGCAAAGAAATCCAGAGAAAGACGGAGGGCAAAAACTAGCAAAAACCAGGATGTCACAAACGTCCCCACGCCCACTTAGGATGAATCTCGTCCTCGAGATTCAGTTGCTTGGGAAAACAGTTCCGGATAGGATCCTCTCAAAAAGTCCTCTCTTTGCCAGGTCGTTTCTTCCTCTGTGTAATGCTCCCACTGTACCATATAGAACTTAATTGCCTTACCGCAGGTGACTCTTTCCATCTCTTCCAATATTCTGAATGGTCCTTCCTCATAAGTCAGATCCTTAGCAAGCTATAGCTCTGCCACATTAGTCCTTTTCTTGGGTGGCGAGCTACATGTTCTCAACTGTGAGACATGGAACACATGATGCACTTCTGACAGTTCTTGTGGTAGTTCCAACTGATAAGCCACTGTGCCAACTCTGGACATCACTGGGAATGGACCAATAAATCCGGGTGTAAGATTTCCGCTGCTCTAGAACCTCTTTACTCCTTTCATGGGTGTGAGTTGGAGGTAAACATGCTCTCCGGGTTCAAAGCTGATCTGTCGGTGCTTGGAGTCATAATAGCTCTTCTGTCAGGATTTTGCCAATTGCAGTCTATCTCGGATCTCTTTGACTTGTTTCTCGGCCTCCATCATCAACACGGTCCCAAAAATGCAGCTATCTCTGGTTTGAGAACAGTTTAGAGGAGTGCGGCACTTACGGCCATACAGAGCTTCATATGGTGACATCTTGAGGCTGGTCTAGAAACTGTTGTTGTATGAGAACTTGGCATACGACAGACAATCCTCCCATTTGGGTCCTTGAGCCAAGGCACATGCTCGGAGCATATCTTCAAGTATTTGATTCACTCGCTCTGTCTGCCCGTCAGTCTGAGGGTGACACGAAGTGCTATACTTTAATGTTGTCACCAAAGCTTGATGGAGACGTGACCAGAAGGCTGAGGTAAAGAGAGATCCTCGGTCTGACGTGATAGTCTTTGGCACTCCATGAAGACTAATGATTCTGGACACATATAACTATGCAAGTTGATCTACTCGGTATGTGGTTCAGATAGGAATGAAGTGAGCTACCTTTGTCAGCATGTCCACCATAACCCATACTGCATCATTGCCTCAGTGAGTCTTTGGCAGACCGGTGATGAAGTCCATGCAGACATCGTCCCATTTCCATTGGGGAACGGGTAAAGGCTGAAGAAGGCCGATGGGTTTCTGATGTTCCGCCTTCACCTTGTTGCAGATATCGCAACAGGCAACAAAGTATGCAATTTCCTTCTTCATTCCCTCCCACCAAAATATCTGATGAAGGTCTTCGTACATCTTAGTACCTCCTGGATGAATCGAGTATGCTGACTCGTGTGCTTCTATCAAGATCTTCTTTCTCAAGTCTGCTTGCTCACGTACACAAATCTGTCCTCGAAACCTTAGCGTACCTTGCTTATCCTTAGAGAAATCATGGATCCTATCGTCTTGCATACGTTGGATATGGTGTTACAGGACTGTGTCATCTTGTTGGGCCATGAGGATCTCTTCTTCGAGCATAGGGGTGACTTCCAATATATTGGCTAGGTCACCCTCAACAATAACCAAGTTAAGCTAAGCAATCTCTTCTTGGAGTTCGGGAGGCAAGGATTCCATCAAGGCGTTCAGGTTGGCCGGCTTGCGACTGAGGGCATCGGCAACCATGTTGGCCTTACCGGGATGGTAATTTATTCTGAGATCATAATCCTTGACCACTTCAAGCCATCTTCGTTGTTGGAGGTTTAAGTCCGGCTGGGTGAATATACACTTGAGACTCTCATGGTTAGTAAATATCTGACATCTCTTGCCAATGAGGTAGTGCCTCCAAATCTTCAAAGCATGCACGACTGCTGCCAACTCCAAGTCATGTGTTGGGTAATTTCCTTCGTGAGGTCGTAGCTGTCTGGATGAATAGGCTACAACCTTGCCATCTTGCATGACCACACATCCAATGCCTCTTCTGGATGTGCCACAGTATACATCAAAGTTGCGGTAGATGTCTGGAAGGGTCAATACCGGTGCTGACGTCAACCGGGTCTTCAACTCATTGAAGCTTTTCTCACATTCTTCACACCAAACAAACTTCTTATCCTTCTTGAGTAGTTCGGTCATTGGCTTGGCAATCTTAGAGAAGCCTTTGATGAAATGACGGTAGTACCTAGCTAATCCAAGAAAAATTCAGATCTCAGTCACTATTGTAGGTGATGTCCATTCAAGCACATCATGCACTTTGCTTGGATCCACAACTATGCCTTCTGCTGACAGAACATGTCCCAAAAATCCAACTTGTTTGAGCCAAAATTCACACTTGGTGAATTTTGCATTTAGCTGATGGTCATGGAGCCTTTGCAAGACTGCTCTGAGATATCCCTTGTGCTCTTCTTCACTCTTCGAGTATATGAGGATGTCATCAATGAAGACCACCACAAACTTATCCAAGAAGTACATGAATACCTTATTCATCATGTGCATGACGAAGGCGGGGGCGTTGCTGAGACCGAATGACATGACTGTATATTCGTAAAGATCGTATCGAGTGGTGAACGCGGTCTTAGGAATATCTTCTTTCTTGATCTTGAGTTGGTGATATCCGGTCCTCAAATCATTCTTGGAGAATACTTTTGCCCCACTAAGTTGGTCGAACAAATCATCAATCCTCAGAAGTGGATATTTGTTCTTGACAGTGACGTCATTCAACTGATGGTAATCCACACACATTCGAAGACTGCGTCTTTCTTGTCCATGAAAATTGCCGGTGATCCCCATGGTGAAGAGCTTGGGCAGATGTATCCTTTCTGAAGCATCTCGTCAAGTTGTTTCTTTAGCTCCACTAACTCAGATGAAGGAATCTGGTAATACTTCTTGTATATAGGTGCGGTCCTGGGCAAAAGATCAATTGCAAACTCAAGCTCTCTGTCAGGTGGCATTCCTGGTAATTCCTTGGGAAAAACATCTAGAAACTCACTGACCACCGGAATCAGATCCAATTCTTCAGCTACAGTTGTGAAGACCATGCCTTTCTTGGGTATGCTTCTGCGAGCAAGGAATTGTGTAGTCTGACCTTCCCGACTTGTCAATGTGACTTCTCTGGTCGCACAGTTAATGCAAACTTGATGTTGGGTCAACCAGTTCATTCCCAATATAATATCCAACTTGGCAGAACCAATGACTATCAATGAAGCTGGGAAGATGACTCCTTTGATGTTAGTCTCCAAATTGCGACATGCCATATTGCTTTTGAGCACGGATCCCAGGGATTGTACCATCATACTCTTACCCGAAATCAAACATGGAAACTTGTTTTTGGCAACAAAACTCCACGAAATAAAAGAGTGGGAAGCCCCAGAGTCAAATAAAATGATTGCAAGTATGCTATTAACAGGAGACATACGAATGACTACTTCTGGGTCCTTTTGGGCTTCGTCTGCGGAGAGGTGATGAACTTGCCCTTGGATGGTCTTCTGGTTAGGGTATGGTCCCATGTGGTTGACTTGGGGCTTGCCGCTCTTGGGGCACTGTCTGGCATAATGTCCGGTTTGCCCAAAATTGAAACAAGAATTGTTACGCTGACAATCTTCACGCACTGGACTGGTCACAACATTCTTGACTTGGGTAGAGGTATTGTTAACATTCTACCGCCAGTTGGGCTTGTACTCAACCGAGTCTGCTGCCAGGTATGCGTCTTCTACACTGGCTGTCCATCCTTCTTGGGCTCAAACTTGCGTTTGTGATCATTATTGGCTAGCTTATTGTCATCAACAAACTTGTGCTCCCTTTCTGCAATCAGGTCTTTGTTTACCAGAGTCTGGAAATCCGAAAAGTCAAGCATGCTGAGAGTGCATCTGAGGTGTTGATTCAGTCCTCCAAGGAATCTGTCAATCTTTCTCTCTTCGGTGGCCACATCATACAGGGAATAGCGAGCGAAATGGTTGAACTTGTTCAAGTACTCAATGACTGATAAGTCGCCTTGTGTGAGGGCTAGGAACTCATGTTGTTTAATCTTCAGGATACCTGCTGGGATGTGGTACCTGCGGAATTTTTCCTTGAACTTGTCCCATGTAATATCTTCATCTGCTGGCCACATGGCTTTAGTATTGTCCCACCAAATAGCTGCGGATCCTTCTAGATAGTGGGTTGCAAATGGAACCTTCTCAACTTCTTCGGTGCGAGAAATATCCAATTTCTTCTCAAAAGTCCTTAACTAATCATCGGCTTCCATCGGGTCAGCAACTTGCTTGAAACTGGGTGGCTTAGTCCTCTGAAAATCTAAGAGCTTGGAGTGATTGCCATTGGCATTTCCATTATTTCCTACCATTTCTTGCACACTTTTCAATAGTCCAAGAAGATTGTTGCTCCTTATTTCTTCGAACATATGCATTATCTGCTCAACTGTCAGTGGATGAGGTGGTGGAGGCGGTGGTTGTGGATATGGTTCGGGGAATGCCCTGCCTGTCTTGTGGAACGACGGACATGCACCTCCTCGCCAGCGTTACTGCTGCAGCCTCCCCTCGTCATCCTATTTATTTGTTTTTTCCAGTATGAAGCAACTAGGACGATCAGTATCCAAAATTGGGAAAAAGCAAGTGACAAAAACCGAAAGAGAGCAATAAAAACCAGGGCGAATAAGAAGAGTTCCAACATAATTATACATAAACTCATACATGCATGAAAACATCATGACAAGTACTCATACATAAGGAAGCATAGCGATTAATACAACTACACTCGTACTAACAACCTCGGCTACTATGATGATCTACTGCTCTACTGGTCCTGCAGGGTCCTCTCCTGACTTGTGCTTGGACTCTGAACTGATGGCGTTAATGGAAACCTCCGGGTTAAAGGTTACATGACGACGCTACCTCGAGGGCTCTCCCTCAGGGGCAGGTCTAGGACGAAGCATAGGAGCTGTAGGGGTAGCGAGAAGCGAAGCCCACTTGGCAGGAGACTCACGCGAGGTCACTGACGAGGTGGTCACGACACTCAAAGGGTTAACCAGGGTAGTAGGTGGAACAAAGGCTGCGGGAACAAACAGAATAAATCCTATGGTAGGTGGGGTGGATCTATTGCGAGTGACAGTGAGAGCGATACGGGTGCGTGTCAACTCCTGGGCCAACTCGACAATCAAGAGGTAACTAGCGCTAATATAGCAAGAAAGGTGGCTAGACGAATGATCACACGCCGGGTTAATGAAAGAGAAGCGGATACGTCCGTTCTCGTGTAGAGAAGGGTAGAAGAAGAAACCTGGGTGGGTCTACATGCGAACCTCGTTGTAGCGCAAGTCTACAAGAGCCTCGAATGCAGCTAGCTGGATGGCCTGAGAAGGTGTGGAAGCAAAACCACCCTTAGAGGAATGGGTGTAAGCGTCGGTAGGGGAAATGTAATGCATAGTGACCTCCGTGTAGTACTCATACACTGAGCCCGCCAGATGCTCCTGATACGCCTAGTACACTAGATCAGCACCGCTGGGGTAGAGTCGCCGCCATATGTTCTAGAGCAGATGCGGCGAGGTGTAGGGTACTGGCTCAGACTAGTACAGGTACAGAACTAGAGCCATCTACACTAAAAATAATTAGCCGGTTAGTAAAAACAACAAATCAAATGCATGCAATGCAGTAATCAGCTGTAAACTAATGCCACTCACGTCTAACTACCGTTTACTAGCACGTCGGCAGTCTAGCGCATCCTACAGTCAATGCGGCTCTGATGCTAAGCATTGTGGCACCCCGGCTCAGACCAACCGGTATACCTTGTGTTGCCAGCCCAGAGATCTAGTCTTCTGGAAAACACAACAACTTGGTACAGAAAACAACCGCTTTATTGATGCTAGTGGAAACATAGGTTCAATATTATATCCAATGGCGAGGCCAAGCGGCACACACGGTGCAGCTGAATAGTATGTACATTATTTAATGAACATGAAGGGGCCTCGAACACGACAACTACACGGTAGCGGAACAACGACGAAGCGGAACTCCATAGCACAATGATACCGACGTGGACACGATCTAGACACGGGACGCACTCCGATCCGATACGACTTTCCTGAAATCTGGCATGACACGCCAGGTCAGTACATTTAATGTACTTGCAAGCTCACAACAAATAGAAGCATAATGGCAAATAATATTATGATAGTTAATCAGGATAAATGCAATGCAACATACTACTCATGCAAAACATCAACATAGCGCTCAAGCATCAACTTACTACTCATGCAGTGAACATGCTCGTGCACCGAGTCCCTCGGACTCACTTACTGAATGGGTTACCTCGTAACCAATATCATCAAAACGGTGATCACTCCTGGATCACAATCAATACCAAACTCATCAATCCGGTGATCACTCCAGGATCACAAACGGAACCAAGTCTTTGGCTTCCGCAACAACGACCATTTCACAGTCTCAATGATCTCATCACAAACCAGTGTCATGGCGTATCTTTAGTGTGCAAGATTAACTTATTTATGTTGAACCATGGTGTGACCTACTTACGAGCTGTGTCCATAACCGAGGATGCGGCTATCGATAGATTAATACACTCTGCAGAGGTTAGTACACTGCACCCACAACAAGGAACCCACGGTCTCGCACTCCCATACGTGTGGACCACTAGCATTCCGACAGCACTCCCGCATTGCCATGACACTCTCTCGGCCACTCTGACCAACTCCCCTCTTGGGCTAAGTCATGGGTGGCCCCGACGTCTACCAAAGACATCCAATGGCCATTGTCGTGGAAAAACAAATCAACGGTCCCAAACGGGGACAAGGTACCATAACAACAACAATGGGCACACAAGGTTATCTCTGCTTACCGGGCCAGGGTACCGCATGCCCATAACCTTCCCTCATTGGAGGCACCGACCGGAGGCATGGCAACGGACCGATTAAAGGCCTTCCCATAAAGGCAAATTTGGTTGCACTAGGAAGCTCGATTCAGTGGCACCATGAACCAATCAACGTTATGTCAAGTTGAATTATTATTAGGTTTAACTCGACATGAAAGAGACTACGAGTCATGGTATGCCATGAACATGCAACTATCTGACATGCACCATATCCACATAGCACGAAAACAACGGATCAACAACAATGAACCATGCTACTTGCACTACTCATCATTTTAACTCACTGGTTTCAACTTCACTGGTTATCTAGCTCATCATTTTTAGTTATGCATTATCATATTAAAAATCAAGAACTCCGATATGAAAATAATACCGATCATACCCAAATCATAACTATGCCATAACCATACTATCAAATCACTTCTACTGTCTCATACTAGTTCATGCATGCAAGACACTTATGTAAACTAAGCACTTCTATCATGCAAAGTAAACTAGCATAAACATTATTCATATAAATGATTAAATGCATGAAAGTGATTCATATTTAAGTTGGAAAATCATAAATATTGAGATGACACCATTCAAATGCTTGTGGTGTCCTGCCTTACCACAGAGGAGGTCACACTCCTAGTTTCCTTCAAGGCAAGTTTCCTCCTCTGAAAATAATTAGAACCACAAAAAGAAAACGTCAAGAACACTTCTGAAAATCACCAGAAATTCTAGACAGTAGAGAAAAATGTCAACTTTTGTGTGCTGCTAGAGAATTCCAAGACAAACACAATGCAAAAAGAATCAAATCATTTGGACTTATGGTTTAAAATTTAGAGCTAGTCAAAGTTTTTGGTCAAAGTTTGATTTAAATTTGAATTAAAAGAAAAACAGAGGGGGGTGACATCAAAGGCGCATTCCAAGAATATGCCTCCACTCGTACCGCTTCAGGCGTGAATGGGTGAGGCTGACAGCAGGCCCCACACACCAGGTCGGGGGAGAGGGAGAAAGAAAATAGAGGCAGGCGGTGCTTCGCGGGTGCTTTCTCCGGCGAGGAGAGATCGGTGGCCAGATCGAGACAGATGGGTGAACAGAGGACACGCTCGCGCACCTACCTGTACCTGTGGCGTAGCTTGAGGTGGACTGACGGGGTCAGAACGAGCTTCTCCATCGGCTGTAGAAGGCAGAGCTCGTTGGAGTTGAAGAAGACGGTGAAGCAGAGCTGCACCAGGGGCTCCTACAGGTTCAGAAGGCACCAGAGGAACACTAGGGAGTTGCCGAAGGAGTTGATTGAGCTTGAGGGGCACTGGAGTGAGGAGGAGGAGCAGAGGGGATCACCGGTGAGCTCGGGTCGGGGACGGCGGCCAGAGGCCTGCCCGGCTGGGCTACGGCTTTGCTACGACTTTGTGGAGGTTGGGCGATGAGCTTGGAGTGCTCAGAGAAGCTGGAGGGGGTCGGTATATATAGGCGGAGGGGGTCTCGGTTCCGTCGGAGGGGTCTAGAAGCGGCGCACGTGTGACAGCCTGGTTTTTGCCCTCTTTTCTTTGCTTGATTTCCAGTTGAGTTGGTTTTGAATTTGGAGTTTTGAGTCATTTCATTTGGACTTAACCACTTGGGTACCCCTTGATTTTCACCCAAGTGTTCCCTCTCCTCCTCAAAACCATCATTTCACCCCTGGTCCAACCCAAAAATATTGGTTGGAATGTTTTTCTTAAATGAAAAATATTCATTTTGACCTCCAAAACCCTAGCTAACCCTTTGAGCTCCAAAGCAACCCTAATTTTTCTTGCCCCAAAAATCCTGAGAAAAATCCCAATTATTCTTTGGACCCTAGGGCACCTTTCTGAGCAAAAATATTTCACCACTCTTTGGAATATTTTGGCTACAGAAAATAAAGTCATTTCTGGACAGAAATGGTAGTTTCTACAGTAACCCTTTTACTAGCTCCATTGTAGCTGGTTTTTCCTGTGCCTATTTACCTTAGTAAGTGTAAGTAAAACCCCAAAGCTCAGCCCTTGAATCCCAGTGGTTTGACCACAGTAACTCTCCAAAGTTACTGTCCAGTAACTTGTCAGCAGCACAAATTTATTTCTACTGCACCTGGATCCTAGCCAAACTGTGGTAACAACTCAGTTTACTAAGGACTACATGCCAGACATCTTTGTTAGTGCGTAGGGTGGCCTGATGTCATGGTTCACGTGGTGACCGCGTTCGTCCGAGCGTGCTGGCATGCAATACGCGCGCTCTGCGCGCCGCCAGCGCTCTGTTGAGCGCGTGCTTGCTGCCTAGCCGGCCAGAGCATGCCACACCTCGCCACCATCCTCGCCTCCACCTCCATAACTCTCCCCTGACGCTCGCCGATGCTGGAGCTCGCCGCAGTGAGCACGGGCACGGTCCGGCCAATGGCACAGTGCGCGGTGCACTGTGCTCGTCGCTTCCCCCTCGCTCCTGTGCTCGTCCGCGCCCGTGCACAGTTCATGCGTGACCTCCGTCATCTTCTTCCTCTCTCTCTGGCTCCGTTCGTCTCCAGGCGCTGTGGACAGGTGTCCTCCGGCGGAGCCCGAACCCTCCTCGCCGCCCACCTATAAAAGCAACCACCCCAGCCTCTTGGAGCACCCGCAGCCATTCCCACTTCCTCCTCGAGCCAGTAGAAGCCGCAGCCCGGCCGGGCAGGCCACGGGCTGCCATCCCGAAGCCGAGCTTGTCGGCGATCCCCTCCAGATCGTTCCCGCAGCTTCGGTCCCTCCCAAGCCAAGGCGACCCCGCCAGGGCCTCGGCCTCTCCTCCGTGAAGCCAACCCACCCCGCTGGAGCCCCTAGAGCTGCCTCAAGCCGCCGTCGTCTTCATCTCCGGCAACCTCCGCCCTCTACCTCCGCTGGAGATGTCGATTCCGACGCCGTCCGGTCACCTCTAGCTACGCTACGAGTACGGGCAGGTGTGCAAACATCTCCTCCGTCGATCCCTCCCTCTCGTTTGACTCCAAGAAGCCTCATCGCCGGCGTGTGCTCCGGCGAAGCGCCGCCTCCCTCTGTTTCCCTCTCCCCTCCCTCTGGCCTGACTAGCAGGGGCCGCTAGTCAGCCACTCATTACGCGCGCGAAGCGGTATGAGTGGTGGCGCCCCGGGTGTTTACGCTTTCGATGTCACCCCCTGTTTATTTATTTCAAATTCATTAAAAATCCAGGAAACTTCAAATGGCCATAACTTTTTATCTATAAGTCCAAATGCATTGATTCTTTTTGCATTGTGTTATGTGTCCAAAAATCTAACAGCACCCAAAATATGGGATTTTTCCTTGCTGTCTAGATTTTCTGGTAATTTTCAGAAGGTTTCTTGATGTTTTCTTTTTGTGGTTTTGATTATTTTCAGAAGAGCCAGCTTGTCTTGAGGATCACCAGGAGCTTTGTGAACCTCATCAGCACTAAGGCAAGCCACAAGAACACTTTCATAGTGTCACTTCAATATTTGTGATTTTCCTACTTGAACTTCTGAATATTTATGCATTTAATTAGTTATATTATGAGTATATTCTGTTAGATGTTTGTTATGTTAAAATGCTTAAATTACATAAAGTTTGAAGTGAATATTGTTGGTAAGATAAGAAGAACTTAGTTACAAGTAATGAATAAAGGATGTGGTCATGGAGTTTAATAATAAGTTTAATTATTATCTTTGCATGATGAAAAATGATGAGATTGCTAGAAATGATTCTAGTTTAAGAGAGGTGTGATCTTAATCGGAGTAGTAGCATGAGTTGATAATGGCTCTGCGGGAGCGTGGTTGATTCAGTTATTTGCATGGTTATGTGGTGCATGTGTTAAGTGATGCATAGTATGGCATTATGACAACAGTAATTTTCACATTAAGTTGAAACTGATTAATAACTCGACTTGAATATGTTGTTGACCGGGTCATGGTGCCGCTGCAACGAGTCTTTCCCAGTGCAACCACATTTGCCGGTATGGGACGGCCTTAATGTGTTTCATTTTCGTGCTTCTGGTCGGTGCCTCCATTTAGGGAAGGTTATGGGCGTGCTGTACCCTGGCCCGGTAGGCAAGCATAACCTTGTGAGCCCATTGTTAAGTTAAATTTTGGTACCGGGTCCCAGAGTGGATCGTGGCCATGATGGTGGTCGAGGTGTCTGGAGGTAGATACGGGGCCACCCAGGACTAGCCCAATGGGGACTGAGTCGGAATGGCCGGGAGAGTGTCATGACAATGAAATGGTTTCGTCGGAATGTCGTTGGTCCACCCGAATGGGAGTGCGAGGCCATGGGTTCCGTAGTGTGGGTACAGTGTACTAACCTCTGCAGAGCATTTTAATCTATCTATAGCCGAGTCCACGGTTACGGACATGCTCAAAAGTAGGGTACACCATGGGTCAACACTTAATAAAATTTGCACACTAAGTTGTACTAAGGATGGCAGTGAGGCCATCGTGTTGAGCTGGACCATGAGTTGGTTGGGTGGTGATCGCCGTAAGGATCACGGACCATGAGTTGGTCGGGTTGTGATCGCTGTAAGGATCACAAATGTGCTTCTATGTTTGTGGTCTGGAAATGATCACATCCGGTAAGCAAGTCCGTGGAACGAGTACCAGTTGAGCATAGTCACAGCATGTTGGATATATGGTTGCATTGTTGATTAAATGGTTAAATATCATAATATTGTTTGTCATTATGTTTATGCTTGTTGTGAGCTTGCAAGTACATTCAATGTACTGACCTGGTGTGTCATGCTAGATTTCAGGAAAGTCTTGTTGGGAAGGAGTGTTGTCCGAGTCTAGACCGTGTCCACATTGGTGTCCCTCTGCTATGGAGTCCCGCTACGACGTTGTTCCGCTGCCGAGTAGTTGTCATGATCGAGGCCCCTTTATGTTCACTAAATAATGTACATATTGTTCAGCCGCACCGTGTGTGCCGCTTGGCCTCGCTAACCATTGTAATATAAACTATGCTCCGCTAGCATGAATAAAGCGGTTGCTTTTCTGTACCAAGTTGTTGTGTGTTGCCAGAAGACAAGGTCTCCGGGCTGGCAATGCAAGGTAAACTGGTCGCTCTGAGCCGGGTGCCACAGCACGGCGACGAGGAGTGCCAATGGGGAGGGGGTAAGGCTTCAAAGGTCACGCGGCCACTGTGAAGCTCGAATACGAGCACAGGAGGCGGTTCAGGAAGAAGACATGGGCATGGGCGCACTACGGCATTGGCCGTGACGTGCCCGTGCTCGCTGCAGCTTGCTACCTCTTGAGCTTGCGTTGGTTTGATAACCAAGGTATTTCCCTCAGTTTGAGAACCAAGGTATCAATCTAGTAGGAGACAACACACACGTCATCGAATACATGCACAAACAATCAACAACTTGCACCCAATGCGATAAAGGGATTGTCAATCCCTTCACGGTTACCTGCAAAATTGAGATATGATAGAGATAGATAAACGGTAAAGTAAGTATTTTTGGTATTTTTGTTTATAGATCGGAAAGTAAAAGATTGCAAAATAGTAGATCGGAAACTAGTAAGATGTAAAAGAGATTCAATATAATGGAAAAGAGACCCGGGGGCCATATGTTTCACTAATGGCTTCTCTCAAGATAGCAAATATTATGGTGGGTGAACAAATTACTGTCGAGCAATTGATAGAAAGGCGCAAAGTTATGACGATATCTAAGGCAATGGTCATGAACATAGGCATCACGTCTGTGTCAAGTAGACCAAAACGATTCTGCATCTACTACTATTACTCCACACATCGACCGACTCCTGCCTGCATCTAGAGTATTGAGTTCATAAAGAACATAGTAACGCATTAAGTAAGATGACATGATGTAGAGGAATTAACTCAAGCAATATGATGAAAACCCCATCTTTTTATCCTCGATGGCAACAATACAATACATGCCTTGCTGCCCATACTGTCACTGGGAAAGGACACCGCCAGATTGAATCCAAAGCTAAGCACTTCTCCCATTGCAAGAAAGATCAATCTAGTAGGCCAAACTAAACCGATAATTCGAGAGACTTGCAAAGATATCAAATCATGCACATAAGAATTCAGAGGAGAACCAAATAATATTCATAGATAATCTGATCATAAATCCACAATTCATCGGATCTCGGCAAACACACCGCAAAAGAATATTACATCAAATAGATCTCCAAGAACATCAAGGAGAACATGGTATTGAGAATCAAAGAGAGAGAGAAGAAGCCATCTAGCTACTAGCTATGGACTCGTAGGTCTGTGGTAAACTAATCACGCATCATCGGAGAGGCAATGATGTTGATGTAGAAGCTCTCCATGATCGAATTCCCCTCCGGCAGGACACCGGAAAAGGCCCCTAGATGGGATCTCACGGGTACAGAAGGTTGCGGCAGTGGAAAAGTGCTTTCGTGGCTCCCCTGGATTTTTCAAGGTATAAGAGTATATATAGGCGAAGGAGCTAGGTCAGGAGACCCACGAGGGGCCCACGAGGTAGGGGGGTGCCCTACCCCCTGGGTGCACCCTCCTGCCTCGTGGCCGCCTTGCTGCGTCTCCGACTTCATCTCCAAGTCTTCTAGTTTCCTTCTGGTCGAAGAAAGATCATCACGAAAGTTTCATTCTGTTTGGACTCTGTTTGGTATTCCTTTTTTGCGAAACTCTAAAATAGGCAAAAAAACAGAAAGTGGCACTGGGCTCTCGGTTAATACGTTAGTCCCAAAAATAATATGAAATATCGTATAAATGCCTATTAAACATCCAAAACAGATAATATAATAGCATGGAACAATAAAAAATTATAGATGCGTTGGACACGTATCACGGTTGCTCCAGCGTCGGCGGGCGGCAGGGAGAGGTCGAGAGCGATGAGACGAAGCTGGTGGCACGGTGCGGCGGTCGGCGGCGAGCGCTGGAACGAGCACGCGCCGAACAGAGGGTTGGGTGCAGCGGAGAGCGCGCCGAACACCTGCCAGCGCGTGTGTCCACATGCGGTCACCACGCGAACTATGCCAAAATGGTGCCCAGGGGTTGCCATACCATGTCTAGCGTGTTGTCCGTGCAGTGTTTGGTCTAGGAGAGGTGAGGAAGCAAAGATAGGCCGACCAGATAGGGCTAGAGCTACTCAGCAAGTTTCTGGACAGAAACTTGTGCACTAAGTTTGGATGGCTTCTAGAAGGAGATTAGGGCTAAGCTTCTAGGGTTAAGGTTTTATTAGGAGGGTAATGAAGCTCAGAAAAAAAATCAGCTTCATTGGATCAAGGGTTAATACACTTGGTGTGCAAAGTGCATTATTGGGGTAGAATGGAAATGATTTTCTGTAGCAAAAATATTTCAAAGAACTATGAAATATTTTTGCACAGGGAGGTGTGGCAAGGTCCAAAGAATATTCAGGAATTTTCTCAGATTTTTATGGCCAAGAAAAATGAGGGTTGCTTTGGAGCCTATGGTGCTGAGGTGAATATGAGAGAGGGAAATGAATATTTTTCATTTACTAGTACATATGACTGTGCGTTGAAACGGACTCCTCGTCTCTATTGTAACATCCCCAAAGGGCGTGGTAGCCTCGATGAGCGTGTGACCCATCCCTCCTACCGCTCTACCCAACAATTCAACCTAGGGGAATGCAACATCCAAAATATGCCACTCAGCATGAGGAGACAGTGTCTTCCTCTTACTTCGACATCCATCTATCATAACAACCACCTTATGCTGCGGCATGACGTCATCTAAATTGTGCCAACCAAAACCGTCTTTTTTGTATACTGGTCAAAAAAGGCATGATTTAAGAACGCAAACACGAAACATGAGCTCACAGGTGGACCTAAAGACAACATATGAACAAACTCGAAGAAACTTCAATGCTAGTCCCTCACAAATTTGAAAGAACTACTAGATAGTGATCTTGTAAAGCTTGAGAAATACAACTAATATATGAGTAACACAAAAAGATGAATATTGTTAGAAGTAAGGCAGAATATAGCATTGAAAGGATTAGAAAAATATGACAAAATATACTGTTCTCCAAGCTGAATGCAATAACCATCAATTTTACAAATATAGACCCAGCCTTGAGCATTGTATCAAAGAAATAATTCATAGTGTTCCAATAAAGGATTTTTTTTCACCAATAATATGCACCGATAAATTGATTGGTGTTCATCATAAAACATGTTCCTATGTGAGCATGTCTGCATGAATCTCTGTTAGCATGCACAAATCACTGATTTAGATTGTGAACTTTAATTTTTCTAAAGAACCTGACATGACTTCTCTGAAATCTTCTTAATTAAGCTACAATCTACCGTGACCAAATTAGGATCTTGATTAATTATTAGATTAAGTGAGTTAGCTGCTTTGTTTCAATGACAAAATATATGATGGTGTTTTTCTAAAGGAGTATATGTCAGGCAAGCGATTATCTTAACAAAAGAGGGTAAAATTGAAAATCTCCTATAACTCAACTCTAAATTCCATCACATTTTTCAGTTACTTCTGTAAGTACTAACTAATATTACTACTCATATATTGCCTTGTTCTCTCCTGAAAAAGTGGTTGTTGCAAAATCAAAACAAATAACTGCAGATTGTAAACGGCAGAACTTACCCTGCCCTCATATTCTATCTGCACGCACAAAACACAAAATATCTTGTGAGTTACATGCCACATGTATTGTAAAAAAGCCTAGTTTAAGTTGAATATGCGAGTCGAGGCTTCTAAGCCCCCGCCAGATCTAAAATGGAGATGCATATACATAGAAATCATGCACAGATCGGTGTATGGCAGGGCACATGTTACCTTGTTCATACTGTCCATGGTCCAATTATATTCACCAGATCTGGTAGCACATTGGCCAAATAGTGCAATGTAACAATTCAATTTGTATGTATACTGAAGCAAAGCATGCACATTGAGTGATGTAGGAGGAGCATCGGGAGGCTTTCAGTAAACCAACAGAAGAAATTCTGGATTTTTACACCCTAGTCACAACCTGGGTCTTAACAACACAGAAGAATCCCAACTTTATCTGCTTTACTGCTATTGAGAAAAGCAAGAACATGTTTTGCACTTCAACTGGCTTATCAACATGATGAAATAAAAGATGAATTAGCATGTCATTATCAGTAAGAAACAATCCTATGAATGATCGCCACCTAACTACAACAACAAAATTATATATTTTTCATATGACTTGCTCCACCAAAGATTTGTGTGTCTCTGTCTAGCAAAATGGTAGGATAAACTAAAATGTAACAGTTCTGGATGGATAACAAAAAGGATGAAGATCACTACAGAAAAAGAACAAATAATATACACATACAAATGTAAGGCAGACATGTGAGATGAAATAGGCAGAATATTTTTAATTCACTGGTCAGGAACAAGGTCTACAATGTGTTCTTGTATCAGAAGGCTATTAGGCATCCAAAGTAGTATGAAGAAGCATATGAAAGAGAGCTTGAATGCCTACTATTGGGAAATAGTGTTTAATGTATGAGATGCACTAACCCGATAAAAACCACTTTACCATAGTCTCCAGAATCCAGATTCCTGCATGTATATAGTGAACCGGTAAAAAGGTTATATGAACCAATGGGTGCATGGTAAGAGAGGGACTCATTAAAAGTAGTTTTACCATGAATATCATGGAAATCTTGTGATGATGCAACAGTAGTGTTCTGATAATAGCATGCTGATATCTTCTACATTTAAGTTAGGCACATCATGGAAGTCTACAAATTATGTATATATAAGTTAGGCACATGAGACATTGTTCTTTGTAAGTAATAGTAGCAACAAAAATCTGCTAGTGCTAAATTTGAAGGCTACAAATCTACACATTCAGATCCATCGATTAATGTGTTAATGTGGTAGAGACGTGATACGTCTCCAACGTATCTATAATTTATGAAGCATTCATGCTATCTTATTATCTGTTTTGAATGATTATGGGATTTATTATACACTTTTATATTACTTTTGGGACTAACCTATTAACCAGAGGCCCAGCCCATATTGTTGTTTTATTGCCTGTTTCAGTATTTCGAGGAAAAGGAATATCAAACGGAGTCCAAACGGAATGAAACCTTCGGCAGCGTGATTTTTTGGAAGAATATGATCCTGGAGACTTGGAGTTCACGTCAAAAGATCCTCGAGGCAGCCACGAGATAGGAGGGCGCCCCCCCCCCTATAGGGCGCGCCCCCTGTCTCGTGGGCCCCTCGAGCACCTCCCGACCGACTTCTTTCGCCTATATAAGCCTACGTACCCTAAAATCATCGAATATCAAGATAGATCGGGAGTTCCGCCGCCGCAAGCCTCTGTAGCCACCAAAAACCTCTTGGGAGCCTGTTCCGGCACGCTGCCGGAGGGGGAACCCATCACCGGTGGCCATCTTCATCATCCCGGCGCTATCCATGACGAGGAGGGAGTAGTTCACCCTCGGGGCTGAGGGTATGTACTAGTAGCTATGTGTTTGATCTCTCTCTCTCTCTCTCTCTTGTGTTCTCTCTATGGCACGATCTTGATGTATTGTGAGCTTTGCTATTATAGTTGGATCTTATGATGTTTCTCCCCCCTCTACTCTCTTGTGATGAATTGAGTTTCCCTCTTGAAGTTATCTTATCGGATTGAGTCTTTGATATGAGAACACTTGATGTATGTCTTGCCGTGTTTATTTGTGGTGACAATGGGATATCACATGTCACTTGATGTATGTTTTGGTGACCAACTTGCGGGTTCCGCCCATGAACCTATGCATAGGGGTTGGCACACGTTTTCTTGACTCTCCGGTAGAAACTTTGGGGCACTCTTTGAAATACTTTTATGTTGGTTGGATGAATCTGAGATTGTGTGATGCATATCGTATAATCATGCCCACGGATACTTGAGGTGACAATAGAGTATCTAGGTGACATTAGGGTTTTGATTGATTTGTGTCTCAAGGTCTTATTCTAGTACGAACTCTTTAATAGATCGATCTGAAAGAATAACTTTGAGGTGGTTTCGTACCCTACCATAATCTCTTCGTTTGTTCTCCGCTATTAGTGGCTTTGGAGTGACTCTTTGTTGCATGTTGAGGGCTTGTTATATGATCTATCTATGTTATTATTGTTGAGAGAACTTGCACTAGTGAAAGTATGAACCCTAGGCCTTGTCTCCTATCATTGCAATACCGTTTACGCTCACTTTTATCATTAGTTACCTTTCTGTTTTTATATTTTAAGATTACAAATACCTTTATTTACCATCCATATTGCACTTGTATCACTATCTCTTTGCTGAACTAGTGCACCTATACAATTTACCATTGTATTGGGTGTGTTGGGGACACAAGAGACTCTTTGTTATTTGGTTGCAGGGTTGTTTGAGAGAGACCATCTTCATCCTACGCCTCCTACGGATTGATAAACCTTAGGTCATCCACTTGAGGGAAATTTGCTACTGTCCTACAAACATGTGCACTTGCAGGCCCAACAACGTCTACAAGAAGATGGTTGTGTAGTAGACATCAGGCTCTTTTCTAGCGCTGTTGCTAGGGAGGCTAGGTAAAGGGCACTCACTCACACCCCGTCAACTAAGCTCTTTTCTGGCGCCGTTGCCGGGGAGGTGAGTGCTTGAAGGTATATCTTTAGATCTTGCAATCGAATCTTTTTGTTTCTTGTTTTATCACTAGTTTAGTTTATAAAAGAAAACTAAAAAAAATGGAGTTAAGTTTGTCTCATACGCTCTTTTTAATATCTTTCGTGAGTATGATGGAAAGGAAAATTGTGCTCAAGTGCTAGAAGAAGAATGCATTAAAATGCTTGGTACTAACTCTTTGAATTATGAGCATGATTGCAATGTTGTTAGTACGAATTCCTTGAATATCCATGATGATAATGATATGAAAATCCACAAGCTTGGGGAAGCTATGTTTGATGAATATGGTATATTTTGTCCCCCAAGCTTTGATGAGCCAATTTATTTTGATGATAGCATGCCTCCTATTTATGATGATTATATTGATGAAAGTGGGTTTGGAAGAGTGTCAACTTTAGGAAGTAGTGATCCCACTATTTTGGAGTATGTTGAATCTTATTGTGATGAACATGAAAGTGTTGGGGAACGTAGTAATTTCAAAAATTTCCTACGTACACGCAAGATCATGGTGATGGCATAGCAACGAGAGGGGAGAGTATTGTCCACGTACCCTCGTAGACCGTAAGCGGAAGCGTTATGACAACGCGGTTGATGTAGTCGTATGTCTTCACGATCCGACCAATCCAAGTACCGAACGTACGGCACCTCCGAGTTCAGCACACGTTCAGCTCGATGACGATCCCCGGACTCCGATCCAGCAAAGTGTCGGGGATAAGTTCCGTCAGCACGACGGCGTGGTGACGATGATGATGTTCTACCGGCGCAGGGCTTCGCCTAAACTCCGCGACGATATGACCGAGGTGGAATATGGTGGAGGGGGGCACCGCACACGGCTAAGGAACGATCCGTAGATCAACTTGTGTGTCATGGGGTGCCCCCCTGCCCCCGTATATAAAGGAGGGAGGGGAAGGTGCGGCCGGCCTAGGAGGGGGCGCGCCAAGGGGAGTCCTACTCCCACCAGGAGTAGGACTCCCTCCTTCCTTGTTGGAGTAGGAGAAGTGGAAAGAGGGGGAGAGGGAAAAGGAAAAGGGGGCTACCCCCCTTGTCCAATTCGGACCAGAGGGGGGAGCAAGCCTCTTTCCTTTTGGCCTCTCTCCTCTATTTCCGTATAGCCCAATAAGGCCCATATACTCCCCGGCGAATTCCCGTAACTCTCCGGTACTCCGAAAAATACCCGAATCACTCGGAACCTTTCCGAAATCCGAATATAGTCGTCCAATATATCGATCTTTACGTCTCGACCATTTCGAGACTCCTCGTCATGTCCCTGATCTCATCCGGGACTCCGAACTCCTTCGGTACATCAAAACTCATAAACTCATAATATAACTGTCATCGTAACGTTAAGCGTGCGGACCCTACGGGTTTGAGAACTATGTAGACATGACCTAGAACTATTCTCGGTCAATAACCAATAGCGGAACCTGGATGCCCATATTGGTTCCTACATATTCTATGAAGATCTTTATCGGTCAAACTGCATAACAACATACGTTGTTCCCTTTGTCATCGGTATGTTACTTGCCCGAGATTTGATCGTCGGTATCCCATACCTAGTTCAATCTCATTACCGGCAAGTCTCTTTACTCGTTACGTAATGCATCATTCCGTAACCAACTCATTGGTCACATTGCTTGCAAGGCTTATAGTGATGTGCATTACCGAGAGGGCCCAGAGATACCTCTCCGACAATCGGAGTGACAAAACCTAATCTCGAAATACGCCAACTCAACATGTACCTTCGGAGACACCTGTAGTAGTCCTTTATAATCACCCAGTTACGTTGTGGCGTTTGGTTGTACCCAAAGTGTTCCTCCGGTAAACGGGAGTTGCATAATCTCATAGTTACAGGAACATGTATAAGTCATGAAGAAAGCAATAGCAACATACTAAAGGATCAAGTGCTAGGCTAACGGAATGGGTCATGTCAATCACATTATTCTCCTAATGATGTGATCCCATTAATCAAATGACAACACATGTCTATGGTTAGGAAACATAACCATCTTTGATTAATGAGCTAGTCAAGTAGAGGCATACTAGTGACTATATGTTTGTCTATGTATTCACACATGTATCATGTTTCTGGTTAATACAATTCTAGCATGAATAATAAACATTTATCATGAAATAAGGAAATAAATTATAACTTTATTATTGCCTCTAGGGCATATTTCCTTCAGTCTCCCACTTGCACTAGAGTCAATAATCTAGTTCACATCGCTATGTGATTTAACACCAATATTCACATCTGCATGTGATTAATACCCATAGTTCACATCATCATGTGATCAACACCCAAAGGGTTAACTAGAGTCAATAATCTAGTTCACATCGCTATGTGATTTCCCAAAAGAGTACTAAGGTATGATCATGTTTTGCTCATGAGAGAAGCTTAGTCAACGGGTCTGTCATATTCAGAGCCGTACGTATTTCGCAAATATTCTATGTCCACAATGCTCTGCACGGAGCTACTCTAGCTAATTGCTCCCACTTTCAATATGTATCCAGATTGAGACTTAGAGTCATCTGGATTGGTGTAAAAGCTTGCATCATTGTAACTTTGACGACGGGCTCTTTTATCACCTCCATAATCGAGAAACATCTCCTTAGTCCTCACTAAGGATATTCTTGACCCATGTCCAGTGATCTACTTATTAGATCAAAATTGTATTCCTTTGCCAAACACAGAGCAAGGTATACAATAGGTCTGGTTCACAGCATAGCATACTTTATAGAACCTATGACTGAGGCATAGGGAATGACTTTTCATTCTCTTTCTATTTTCTGCAATGGTCGGGTCTTGAGTCTTACTCAACTTCACACCTTGTAACACAGGCAAGAACTCCTTCTTTGACTGTTCCATTTTGAACTATTTCAAAAATTTATCAAGGTATGTACTCATTGAAAAATCTTATCAAGCGTCTTGATCTATCTATATAGATCTTGATGCTCAATGTGTAAGCAGCTTCAGCGAGGTCTTGCTTTGAAAAACTCTTATTCAAGTATCCTTTCATGCTATCCAGAATTTCCATATCATTTCCAATTAACAATATGTCATCCACATATAATATTAGAAATGCTACAGAGCTCCCACTCACTTTCTTGTAAATACAGGATTCTTCAAAAGTCTGTATAGAACCATATGCTTTGATCAACTCATCAAAGCGTATATTCCAACTCCGAGATGCTTGCACCAGTCCATTGATGGATTGCTGGAGCTTGCACACTTTGTTAGCATCTTTAGGATTGACAAAAACTTTCTGGTTGCACCATATACAACTCTTCTTTAATAAATCCATTAAGGAATGCAGTTTTGACATCCATTTGCCAGATTTCATAAAATGTGGCAATTGCTAACATGATTCAGACAGACTTAAGCTTCGATACAAGTGAGAAAATCTCATCGTATTCAACACCTTGAACTTGTTGAAAACATTTCGCAACAAGTCGAGCTTAGTAGATAGTAACACTACTATCAATGTCCGTCTTCCTCTTGAAGATCCATTTATTTAACATGGCTTGCTGATCATCGAGCAAGTCAATCAAAGTCCATACTTTGTTCTCATACATGGATCATATCTTAGATTTTATGGCCTCAAGCCATTTCGTGGAATCTGGGCTCATCATCGCTTCCTCATAGTTCGTAGGTTCATCATGGTCTAGTAACATGACTTCCAGAACAGGATTACCGTACCACTCTGGTGCGGATCTTACTCTAGAAGACCTACGAGGTTCTGTAGTAACTTAATCTGAAGTTTCATGATCATCATCATTAACTTCCTCACTAATTGGTGTAGTAGTCACAGGAACAGATTTCTGTGATGAACTACTTTCCAATAAGGGAGCGGGTACAGTTACCTCATCAAGTTCTACTTTCCTCCCACTCACTTCTTTCGAGAGAAACTCCTTCTCTAGAAAGGATCCATTCTTAGCAATGAATAACTTGCCTTCCGATCTATGATAGAAGGTGTACCCAATAGTTAACTTTGGGTATTCTATGAAGACGCACTTCTCCGATTTGGGTTTGAGCTTATCAGGTTGAAACTTTTTTTATATAAGCATCGCAACTCCAAACTTTAAGAAATGACAGCTTAGGTTTACTGCTAAACCATAGTTCATACGGTGTCGTCTCAACGGATTTAGATGGTGCCCTTTTAAATGTGAATGCAGCTGTCTCTAATGCACAACCCCAAAACGATAGTGGTAAAACCGATAAGAGACATCATAGATCGCACCATATCCAATAAAGTGCGGTTACGACGTTCGGACACACCATAGCGTTGTGGTGTTCCAGGTGGCGTGAGTTGTGAAACTATTCCACATTGTTTTAACTGAAGACCAAACTCGTAACTCAAATATTCATCTCCGTGATCAAATCGTAGAAACTTTATTTTCTTGTTATGATGATTTTTCCACTTCACTCTGAAATTCTTTGAACCTTTCAATTATTTCAGACTTATGTTTCATCAAGTAGATATACCCATATCTGCTCAAATCATTTTGTGAAGGTCGGAAAATAACGATACTTGCCACAAGCATCAACACTCATTGGATCGCATACATCGGTATGTATTATTTCCAATAAGTCAGTAGCTTGTTCCATTATTCCGGAGAATGGAGTTTTTAGTCATCTTGCCCAAAAGGCACGATTCGCAAGCATCAAATGATTCATAAACAAGTGATTCCAAAAATCCATCTTTATGGAGTTTCTTGATGTGCTTTACACCGATATGACCCAAACGGCAGTGCCACAAATAAGTTGCACTATCATTATCAACTTTGCATCTTTTGGCATCAATATTATGAATATGTGTATCACTACGGCCGAGATCCAACAAACTATTTTCATTGGGTGTATGACCATCAAAGGTTTTATTCATTTAAACAGAACAACAATTATTCTCTGATTTTAAATGAATAACCGTATTGCAATAAACATGATCAAATAATATTCATGCTCAACGCAAACACCAAATAACATTTATTTAGGTTCAACACTAATCTCGAAAGTATAGGGAGTGTGCGATGATGATCATATCAATCTTGGAACCACTTCCAACATACATCGTCACTTCACCCTCAACTAGTTTCTGTTTATTCTGTAACTCCTATTTCGAGTTACTAATCTTAGCAACCGAACAAGTATCAAATACTCAGGGGTTACTATAAACAGTAGTAAGGTACACATCAATAACATGTATATCAAATATACCCTTGTTCACTTTTCCATCCTTCTTATCCACCAAATATTCAAGGCATTTCCGCTTCTTTCCTTTGCAGTGTAAGCACTCGGTTTCAGGCTTTGGTTCAGCTTTGGGCTTCTTCATGGGAGTGACAACTTGCTTGTCATTCTACTTGAAGTTCCCCTTTCTTTCCCTTTGCCCTTTTTCTTGAAACTAGTGATCTTGTCAACCATCAACACTTGATGCTCTTTCTTGATTTCTAACTTCGTTGATTTCAACATCACGAAGCGCTCGGGAATCGTTTTCGTCATCCCTTGCATACTATAGTTCATCACAAAGTTCTACTAACTTGGTGATGGTGACTAGAGAATTCTGTCAATCACTATCTTATCTGGAAGATTAACTCCCACTTGATTCAAGCGATTGAAGTACCCAGACAATCTGAGCACATGCTCACTAGTTTAGCTATAGAACTTGTTGGAGACTTCATATCTCTCAACTCGGATATTTGCTGGAAATATTAACTTCAACTCTTGGAACATCTCATATGGTCCATGACATTCAAAACGTCTTTGAAGTCCCGATTCTAAGCCGTTAAGCATGGTGCACTAAACTATCAAGTAGTCATCATATTGAGATAGCCAAACGTTCATAACGTCTGCATCTGCTCCTGCAATAGGTCTGTCACCTAGCGATGCATTAAGGACATAATTCTTCTGTGCAGTAATGAGGATAAACCTCAGATCACGGATCCAATCCGCATCATTGCTACTAACATCTTTCAACACAATTTTCTCTAGGAACATATCGAAATAAACATATGAAAGCAACAACGCAAGCTATTGATCTACAACATAATTTGCAAAATACTACCAGGACTAAGTTCATGACAAACTTAAGTTCAATTAATCATATTACTTAAGAACTCCCACTTAGACAGACATCTCTCTAGTCATCTAAGTGATCACGTGATCCAAATCAACTAAACCATGTCCGATCATCACGTGAGATGGAGTAGTTTCAATGGTGAACATCATTATGTTGATCATATCTACTATATGATTCACGCTCGACCTTTCGGTCTTCGTGTTCCGAGGCCATATCTGTATATGCTAGGCTCGTCAAGTTTAACCCGAGTATTCCACGTGTGCAACTGTTTTGCACCCGTTGTATTTGAACGTAGAGCCTATCACACCCGATCATCACGTGGTGTCTCAGCACGAAGAACTTTCGCAACGGTGCATACTCAGGGAGAACACTTCTTGATAATTAGTGAGAGATCATCTTAAAATGCTACCGTCAATCAAAGCAAGATAAGATGCATAAAGGATAAACACCACATGCAATCAATATAAGTGATATGATATGGCCATCATCATCTTGTGCTTGTGATCTCCATCTTCGAAGCACCGTTGTGATCACCATCGTCACCGGCGCGACACCTTGATCTCCATCGTAGCATCGTTTCGTTACGCCATCTATTGCTTCTACGACTATCGCTACCGCTTAGTGATAAAGTAAAGCAATTACAGGGCATTTGCATTTCATACAATAAAGCGACAACCATATGGCTCATGCCAGTTGCCGATAACTTCGGTTACAAAACATGATCATCTCATACAATAAAATATAGCATCACGTCTTGACCATATCACATCACAACATGCCCTGCAAAAACAAGTTAGACGTCCTCTACTTTGTTGTTGCAAATTTTACTTGGCTGCTACGAGCTTAGCAAGAACCGTTCTTGCCTACGCATCAAAACCACAACAATAGTTTGTCAAGTTAGTGTTGTTTTAACCTTCGCAAGGACCGGGCGTAGCCACACTCGATTCAGCTAAAGTGAGAGAGACAGACACCCGCTAGCCACCTTTAAGCATGAGTACTCGTAACGGTGAAACCAGTCTCGCGTAAGCGTACGCGTAATGTCGGTCCGAGCCGCTTCATCTCACAATACCGCCGAACCAAAGTATGACATGTTGGTAAGCAGTATGACTTGTATCGCCCACAACTCACTTGTGTTCTACTCGTGCATATGACATCTACGCATAAAACCTGGCTCTGATACCACTGTTGGGGAACGTAGTAATTTCAAAAATTTCCTACGTACACGCAAGATCATGGTGATGGCATAGCAACGAGAGGGGAGAGTGTTGTCCACGTACCCTCGTAGACCGTAAGCGGAAGCGTTATGACAACACGGTTGATGTAGTCGTACGTCTTCACGATCCGACCGATCCAAGTACCGAACGTACAGCACCTCTGAGTTCAGCACACGTTCAGCTCGATGACGATCCCCGGACTCCGATCCAGCAAAGTGTCGGGGATGAGTTCCGTCAGCACAACGGCGTGGTGACGATGATGATGTTCTACCGGCGCAGGGCTTCGCCTAAACTCCACGACGATATGACCGAGGTGGAATATGGTGGAGGGGAGCACAGCACACGGCTAAGGAACGATCCGTAGATCAACTTGTGTGTCATGGGGTGCTCCCGTGCCCCCGTATATAAAGGAGGGAGGGGGAGGTGCGGCCGGCCTAGGAGGGGGCGCGCCAAGGGGAGTCCTACTCCCACCGGGAGTAGGACTCCCTCCTTCCTTGTTGGAGTAGGAGAAGTGGAAAGAGGGGGAGAGGGAAAAGGAAAAGGGGGCTGTCCCCCTTGTCCAATTCGGACCAGAGGGGGGCGCAGGCCTCTTTCCTTTTGGCCTCTCTCCTCTATTCCCGTATAGCCCAATAAGGCCCATATACTCCCGGGCGAATTCCCGTAACTCTCCGGTACTCCGAAAAATACCCGAATCACTCGGAACCTTTCCGAACTCTGAATATAGTCGTCCAATATATCGATCTTTACGTCTCGACCATTTCGAGACTCCTCATCATGTCCCTGATCTCATCCGGGACTCCGAACTCCTTCGATACATCAAAACTCATAAACTCATAATATAACTGTCATCGTAACGTTAAGCGTGCGGACCCTACGGGTTTGAGAACTATGTAGACATGACCTAGAACTATTCTCGGTCAATAACCAATAACAGAATCTGGATGCCCATATTGGTTCCTACATATTCTACGAAGATCTTTATCGGTCAAACCGCATAACAACATATGTTGTTTCCTTTGTCATTGGTATGTTACTTGCCCGAGATTTGATCGTCGGTATCCAATACCTCGTTCAATCTTATTACCGGCAAGTCTCTTTACTTGTTACGTAATGCATCATCCCGTAACCAACTCATTGGTCACATTGCTTGCAAGGCTTATAGTGATGTGCATTACCGAGAGGGCCCAGAGATACCTCTCCGACAATCGGAGTGACAAAACCTAATCTCGAAATATGCCAACTCAACATGTACCTTCGGAGACACCTGTGGTACTCCTTTATAATCACCCAGTTACGTTGTGACGTTTGGTAGTACCCAAAGTGTTCCTCCGGTAAACGGGAGTTGCATAATCTCATAGTTACAGGAACATGTATAAGTCGTGAAGAAAGCAATAGCAACATACTAAAGGATCAAGTGCTAGGCTAACGGAATGGGTCATGTCAATCACATTATTCTCCTAATGATGTGATCCCATTAATCAAATGACAACACATGTCTATGGTTAGGAAACATAACCATCTTTGATTAATGAGCTAGTCAAGTAGAGGCATACTAGTGACTATATGTTTGTCTATGTATTCACACATGTATCATGTTTCCGGTTAATACAATTCTAGCATGAATAATAAACATTTATCATGAAATAAGGAAATAAATAATAACTTTATTATTGCCTCTAGGGCATATTTCCTTCAGAAAGTGGATTTGGAAGAGTGTCAACTTTATTTAGTAATGATTCCACTATTTCGGAAGAGGTTCCAATTGATTATGAGAACAAAGTTGCTATCTATGATGATTATTGTGATGACTTGTATGCTATTAGGAATAATGATAACCATGAAACTTGTCATCATGATTTTAGTTTTCAATTGTATTATGCCTCACATGATAATTATTTTGTTGAGTTTGCTCCCACTACTATTCATGAGAAGAAATTTGCTTATGTGGAGAGTAGTAAAAATTCTATGCTTGTAGATCATGAAAAGAATGCTTTAGGTGCTGGTTATATTGTTGAATTCATTCATGATGCTACTGAAAATTATTATGAGGGAGGAACATATGCTTGTAGGAGTTGCAATAATGTCAAGTTTCCTCTGTATGTGCTTCAAGTTTTGAACTTATGCTTGTTTTGCCTCCCTATGCTAGTTGATTATTGTTCCCATAAGTTGTTTCCTCACAAAATCCCTATGCATAGGAAGTGGGTTAGACTTAAATGTGCTAGTAATATGCTTCATGATGCTCCCGTTATGTTTCAATTCTTATCTTTTACGTGAGGATCATTGTCATCATCATGCCTAGCTAGAAAGGCATTAAAGAAAAGCGCTTGTTGGGAGACAACCCAATATTTACCCTTACTGTTTTTTGTGTTCACATGATTATGCTACTGTAGTAATCATGTTTTATATATTTTGTTTCAATAAAGTGCCAAGTAAGACCTTTAGGATAGCTTACGGTGATAGTTGTGTTGATCCTGCTGAAAATCAGAAACTTTTGCACCCAGTAAATTAATGTTTTTAATTCACAGAAATGTGCTTCTGATCTGATTATTTTTGCTCTGGATTGGTACACAAATTTCTCAGGCCTTCCTAATTTGGTAGAATTTGTGGAGTTCCAGAAGTATACGTTTGATACAGATTACTACAGACTGTTCTGTTTTTGACAAATTCTGTTTTCTATGTGTTGTTTGCTTATTTTGATGCGTTTATGGCTAGTATTAAGTGGTATGAACCATCGATAAGTTGGAATACAGTAGATATTACAGCAATATTAATTTAGAATGAGTTCATTATAGTACCTAAGTGGTGGTTTTATTTTCTTATACTAACGGGGCTTACAAGTTTTCTGTTGAGTTTTGTGTTGTGGAGTTTTCAAGTTTTAGGTAAAGAGTCGATGGACTATGGAATAAGGAGTGGCAAGAGCCTAAGCTTGGGGATGCCCAAGGCACCCCAAGGTAACATTAAAGGACAACCAAGAGCCTAAACTTGGGGATGCCCCGGATGGCATCCCCTCTTTCGTCTTCGTTCATCGGTAACTTTACTTGGAGCTATATTTTTATTCACCACATGATATGTGTTTTGCTTGGAGCGTCATTTTCTTTTGTTATTATTTCCTTGCTGTTATTTAGAATAGTGTTTTTTATCTTTAGTTTCAATAAAAAATTCAAAGATAGCCTTTGCCATGCTTATTTTGCTAGTATACATGTTGCTGTTTGAAAACAGAAAGTTTACCTCTGTTGCAAAAATTCCCTAGAAAAGTCAGAGCATGATATAATGATGAAACCTTTTGCATAATGAGATCTGATAAATTTACTACAGTGGGAATTTTATTTCATAATTTTTGGAGTTAGGGAATTATTGATACTCTTGCATTCTTTACATACTATACTGTTTTGGCAGATTGCTTTTATGTTTGCATTGTTTGCGTATGTTTGCTTGTTTAATGATTCTATTTGAGGATAGGGTTATTAAATATGCAGAGGCATTTAGTATTCAATGTTGAATAATAATTTTAGTGATTTGTTACAGTAGAAAATGATAAGGTTTTGCATTGGTTTATACTAACCTATCTCACGAGTTCTTGTTGAGTTCGGTGTGGATGAAGCTTTTGATAAAAAGAGAAACCATGATATGAGAGGAATTAAGGAGACACGAAAGTTCAAGCTTGGGGATGCCCAAGGCACCCCAAGATAATATTTCAAGAAGTCTCAAGCATCTAAGCTTGGGGATGCCCCGGTAGGCATCCCACCTTTCTTCTTCAACCACTATCAGTTAGTATCGGTTGAGCCTAAGTTTTTGCTTCTTCACATGAGTTGTGCTATCCTTGCAGTGTCATTTTATATTGCTTTGCTTGCTGTTTGAATACAATACCAAGATCTGAAATTCTTTAATGAGAGATAGTCTTCACATAGTTACATAATTATTTAGCTATTCATTGATCTTCACTTATATCTTTTTGGAGTAGTTTGTCATTTACTCGTGTGCTTCACTTATATCTTATGAGTAAATTGTTGAATGAGTTGATTGTCATAAATATGAAATTATATGTCTCATTTGCTTATCCCATGGGGAGTAATGACTTCACATCTAAGAAGTAGAGGTTGTAAATTTATTGAAGGTTAGCAAGCATTGTATTGGTCATTTGAACAATTCATGAAATAATATTGAAGGAAGATAGATTTCACATATAAATATACTATCCTAGACATCTTTTATAATTGGGATCACTCATTAAGTATGACATGCTAAAGAGTTGATGTTGTACAAGGAAGACAAGGTAATGGGTTATGTTTTCTGACATCTCAGTTAAAGTATATTGTCATGGATCATTCAAACATGTTGAGCTTGCCTTTCCCCCTCTTGCTAGCCAAAATTCCTTGCACCAAGTAGAGATACTACTTGTGCTTCCAAATATCCTTAAACCCAGTTTTGCCATGAGAGTCCACCATACCTACCTGTGGATTGAGTAAGATCCTTCAAGTAAGTTGTCATCGGTGCAAGCAATAAAAATTGCTCTCTAAATATGTATGATATTTTGGTGTGAAGAAAATAGCTTTATACGATCTCTTGTTATGGAAGCAATAAAAGCGACGGACTGCATAATAAAGGTCCATATACAAGTGCCAATATAAAGTGACGTTCATTCGCATTAAGATTTTGTGCATCCAACCTTAAAAGCGCATGACAACCTCTGCTTCCCTCTGCGAAGGGCCTATCTTTTACTTTATGTCTTTTACTTTTATGCAAGAGTCAAGGTGATCTTCACCTTTCCCTTTTTCATTTTATCCTTTGGCAAGCACCTCGTGTTGGGAAGATCCTGATATATATATATATATCCAATTGGATGTAAGTTAGCATGAACTATTATTGTTGACATCACCCAAAGGTGAATACGTTGGGAGGCAACACTATAAGCCTCTATCTTTCTCAGTGTCCGATTGAAACTCCATAACCACTGTATTGCATGAGTGTTAGCAATTGTAGAAGACTATATGATAGTTGAGTATGTGGAGTTTGTTATTCCTGAAAATAAGATGAATTGCAATTGTTCGATTACTGAGAATGAAGTTTGCTAGTTTTCAAGAAAGTTTATGGTCTATGCTTTGACATGTGAATTGCTTGTTACTTTATCATGAGAAGTTTTATGAGATGAACTACTGTTATGACATATTATCATGCTAGAAAAGGTGATTGAAATTATCATTGATCAAACTTGTGCACCTTCTAGCATTCACAGTTCATAAATTCTTTCTTTTATCATTTACTTACTCGAGGACGAGTAGAAATTAAGCTTGGGGATGTTGATACGTCTCCAACGTATCTATAATTTATGAAGCATTCATGCTATCTTATTATCTGTCTTGAATGGTTATGGGCTTTATTATACACTTTTATATTACTTTTGGGACTAACCTATTAACCGGAGGCCCAGCCCATATTGCTGTTTTATTGCTTGTTTCGGTATTTCGAGGAAAAGGAATATCAAATAGAGTCCAAACGGAATGAAACCTTCGGCGACGTGAATTTTTTGGAAGAATATGATCCTGGAGACTTGGAGTTCATGTCAGAAGATCCTCGAGGCAGCCACGAGATAGGAGGGCGCTCCCCCTGTAGGGTGTGCCCCCTGTCTCGTGGGCCCCTCGAGCACCTCCCGACCAACTTCTTTCGCCTATATAAGCCTACGTACCCTAAAAACATCGAATATCAAGATAGATCGGGAGTTCTGCCGCCGCAAGCCTCTGTAGCCACCAAAAACCTCTTGGGAGCCCATTCCGGCACCCTGCCGGAGGGGGAACCCATCACCGGTGGCCATCTTCATCATCCCGGTGCTATCCATGACGAGGAGGGAGTAGTTCACCCTCGGGGCTGAGGGTATGTACTAGTAGCTATGTGTTTGATCTCTCTCTCTTGTGTTCTCTCTATGGCACGATCTTGATGTATCGCAAGCTTTGCTATTATAGTTGGATCTTATGATGTTTCTCCCCCCTCTACTCTCTTGTGATGAATTGAGTTTCCCTCTTGAAGTTATCTTATCGGATTAAGTCTTTGATATGAGAACACTTGATGTATGTATTGCCGTGTTTATCTGTGGTGACAATGGGATATCACGTGCCACTTGATGTATGTTTTGGTGACCAACTTGCGGGTTCCGCCCATGAACCTATGCATAGGGGTTGGCACACGTTTTCTTGACTCTCCGGTAGAAACTTTGGGGCACTCTTTGAAATACTTTTATGTTGGTTGGATGAATCTAAGATTGTGTGATGCATATCGTATAATCATGCCCACGGATACTTGAGGTGACAATGGAGTATCTAGGTGACATTAGGGTTTTGGTTGATTTGTGTCTTAAGGTGTTATTCTAGCATGTACTCTTTAATAGATCGATCCGAAAGAATAACTTTGAGGTGGTTTCGTACCCTACCATAATCTCTTCGTTTGTTCTCTGCTATTAGTGGCTTTGGAGTGACTCTGTGTTGCATGTTGAGGGCTTGTTATATGATCTATCTATGTTATTATTGTTGAGAGAACTTGCACTAGTGAAAGTATGAACCCTAGGCCTTGTTTCCTATCATTGCAATACCGTTTACGCTCACTTTTATCATTAGTTGCCTTGCTGTTTTTATATTTTCAGATTACAAATACCTTTATCTACCATCCATATTGCACTTGTATCACTATCTCTTCGCCGAACTAGTGCACTTATACAATTTACCATTGTATTGGGTGTGTTGGGGACACAAGAGACTCTTTGTTATTTGGTTGCAGGGTTGTTTGAGAGAGACCATCTTCATCCTACGCCTCCTACGGATTGATAAACCTTAGGTCATCCACTTGACGGAAATTTGCGACTGTCCTACAAACCTGTGCACTTGCAGGCCCAACAACGTCTACAAGAAGAAGGTTGTGTAGTAGACATCAAGACGACATATCTACTGCTCTACGAGGTGCTTTTGAGTGTCTACACCAACCTTTAGGAATTGCAGCTGGGCTGCAGAAGAGCTAAATAACTAACCATGAAATCCATATATCTATTGTGAAGATAAGTATAATAAGCATGGATAATTTTTGACATTTTACCTTCATACATCAACACAAATTGATTTATACTATCATTCTTATGTAGCCATGGCCACCATACAAAAAAACAAGGGATATTTAAATTAGTGCCCCGGGTTCCATAGTTGTGCTCACTTTTCCCCACGCTCCAAACGTTTGCTCACTTTTCCCCTCTTCCTTAGCTAAAACTCTCACAAATGCTCATAGCGGGCGTTTGCCGTCTTGACCGTCCATTAACTGTTAATTGCTGACGAGTGGGGCCGAGTCTTCGTCTGACTATTGCTTGCTGACGGGTGGGACCGCAAGGAGACACGTATTGGGCAGCTTGTCTGAATCTGAAACAGATCTAGACAGGCTGCACTACACCGCGCCGCCCCGCCCCCTCCGCCGGCGTCGTGCCGCGTCCACCGCCCCAATCCTCCACCCTATGCCCTATTCCGTTCGTCGGCGACGCCGCGTCTTCGCCAGATATAGCCCACCTCCCCATCTGGGATTACATAGCGATGTTGAGTGAGGACGCCCAGAATGCAGTCGACCGTGGAGAGGATTGGGTCAAATCCACGGCAGATAATTCATGGATTAAACCTGGGTAAGCATTGTTTCCTCTCGAATTGATGTTCTAAGTCGTATTGTAGGTCGTATTTGACTTCTGTTTGCTTGAATCGTTCAAATTTGTGCTTGATTTTACCCGGCTAACTGAAGCCTTTGTTTCCTTCCCCCAACAAAATAGGATTGATCCCGCACTAGCTTTCCGGCTGGCAATTAGAATGGAAACTAGTGTGCTGCGTGGTACTAAACCGCATTTGATTTCATCATTTTTCTATCCCAAAGTGGTAGAAACCAGCATATCTTTCAAAGATTTGCGAGCTGAGCTCCGAAACACCTATCCCTGGAGTGATGCCGATGTTGTTGAACTGAATTACTTCAGCAGTGACGAGCAAAGATTTCTCCCACTAACTTGTGACGATCATATGATGTTGCTTTTTGCTGGGATTGCTGGCTGCCGATTCGGTAAACTCCAAATCGATGTGCTTCAGCCACGCGCAGAACGGGCGAAGGGGAAGGGAGTTCAGACATCATCTGTCTGTGCTAATAGCCAGCACCTCGGCACTCCTTGTAGGTCGACACCAAGTAAAGCAAGTGGTTCATGGAGCCACAACATGCCTGCTGCCAATTCTGGTTCCGATTCAGCTGCTGCTTCTCGTGTACCTTCTGCAGTTGGTGTAGAAGAAGATGCAGAACCTGACTAGGCAGTGCCTACAAATGATGATGAAGACAAGATGATGTTTCCTGAAGTGGTCGATGTAGCCAGTCAGCAAGTAGTGGATGACGAATATATGGAGGAGCCCATCAGCCAAGCTAGGTTTGATGGCACTGATGATGAAGAGAAGGTGGAGAACATGGACAACTTAATCGAGGATGAATATGATGGTGATGACATGCCAACAATTGAGTGAAACAGGGAAAAACCTAAGCTTAGTGTAGGTACCATTTTCCAATCAATGGTGGACTGTCAGAATGCAGTGACAACATGGTGCATTATATCTGAAAACACCTATAAGATTAAAAGGACTGAGCCAGCAAGGTTCACAGTTTTTTGTCCATATCCTAGGTGTAGGTGGAAGTTGCATACATCTCGTATGAGAAAGAGCAAATATATTCAGGTAATCCAAGTTCAGTTAGTAATTTAGTGTCTTATCGTTGAGTAAGGTTTCTTAACTGTTCTTTACCCTTTTATTTTGTTTTAGATAAAGAAAAACCCACACAAGCACACCTGTCCACCTGGAGGGGGAGGGGGAAGGCCAAAACCAAGCTAGCAAAAACTAGGTGGGTGGCAGATGCTATATTGGATTGGCTGAGAGAAGAACCTGGACTTGGTCCAACAGCACTCCATGGGAAGCTTTTTGAGAAGTACAAGATAGAAATTCCTTACATGAGAATTTTCAATGCTAGGGAAAAGGCTCTTGACAGAATTAATGGTCAATGGAATGACAGTTTTCAGCTGCTTTACACTTTCAAAGCTGAAGTGGAGATGGCAAGTCCATGGAGTGTTGTAGAGATTGACAAGCATACAGTTCCATTCAAAATAAAAGGGAAGTCATTTCAGAAGGAGTGCTTCAGAAGGGCTTTTGTTGGTTTCAAGGCTTGCTGGCAGGGGTTTCTAGATGGTTGCAGGCCCTATTTGGCTGTAGATGCTACACATTTGACTGGAAGATGGAGAGGGCAGCTAGTAGCAGCTTCTGCAGTTGATGGACACAACTGGCTATTCCCAGTTGCATTTGGTGTGGTGGAGGCAGAGTCTGAGGAAAGTTGGGTCTAGTTTCTGCAGCAGTTGCGCAACATTATAGGCACACCCCCAGGTTTAGCTATACACACATATGCTTGCAAGGGTTTAGAGAGTGCAGTGGAAATTGTATTCCCTGGAGTGGAGCATAGGGAATGTATGCGACACCTATCGCATAATTTCAAAAAGAAGTTCAAAGGTAAAGTTTATGATGAGAACTTATGGCCAACACCATACACATGCAGCAAAAGGAAGCATGAACACCATTTGAGAGTGTTGTATGCTCAAAATCCTCTTGTGAAGGAGTACATGGATGCACATCATGGCAAGGTGTGGTCAAGAAGCAAATTCAACGAAATCTGCAAAGTAGATTATGTGACCAGTAACCTTGCAGAATGCTTCAATTCGAAGTTCAAGTCAGTGAAAGGGCTCTTGTTGTGGCAAGCATTTGACAAGATGAGGCAAATGATCAAAAGAATTGCAGAAACACAATATGTTGGTCATCAAATGCTCCCATCACTGATTAAGGCATTGCACTTGAAGGCAAGAGGACTGAAGATGAAATGTATTCGATCTGGCACATATGAGGGAGAGGTTACCTATACTGACACTAAAAATAGGGTATGGAGGTATCATGTGAACCTAAGTACTAGAGAATGTACTTGTAGGCAATGGCAGATCCGTGGGAAGCCATGCATACATGCCCTACATCTGATGACTGTTATCGAGGGTGCAGATGGTGAAGTTGATCAATATTGCTCTGAGTATTTCTCTGTTGCCAAATTTATGGCTGCTTATGCTGACAATGTGCCTGCACTATCGGGGAAAGATCAATGGAACATAGTAGATCCAGGGTTCAAACTCCACGCTCCTGTCATTACTAGACCACAGGAAGACCAAGGAACCAGAGGATTAGAGCAGGTGAGGAGGGTCGTCTACCAAAGAAGCGTGCTTGCAAAAAATGTGGAGTTCTGGGGCATATTGCTAGGCTCTGTACCAATGCAGTGGATGCATCATTTGGAGAGGAGGAAAGATGGACAACAGCCAATGCTGAGGAGAATGCAGCAGCAATGGAGACTGAAGATGCAGTGGAGAATGCAGCAGCAAATGAAGCAGTGGAGAATGCGGCAGCAAATGAAGCATCTTGGTATGTGTTTGCACCCTTTGTAGAATGCAGCTACCATTTTGTTTGCATTTGTTCTCTTTTTTGCCTATGGCTTATAATTTTATTTACCACCTCTAGGGAGAAAAGGCCAAGAGATGAAGAAGCAGAAGATTTTGAAACCATGGCCTTTTATGGTTTTAAATCTATAAGAGAGGAAGAGGAGGGCGTAATTTTTCAAATTGTGCCTTTAAAGATTATTGAACCCATAGATGACCGCCAAATGGTCGTCAAGTGCTCGGCGAGTGCAACTACTCCATCAGCACCTCCACGAGGAAAACCCCAAGTAAAGCCCAAGATCAAAAGGAACAAGAGTCTGAAAGAAAAGAGCATCTCAACTAGGCAAACCAGGAGCAAGACGGTGAAGCCAGCTACAAACACAAGGAGTAAGTCGAAAATTTGAATTAAGTTGTTGGGAAATGTTTGTGTTGTCAATTTGAGGGCGAGTGGATCGCTTAAAACTTGGTAGATTTGTATTAAGATGTTGGCATCTTAAAACTTGGTAGATTTGAGCTACTGTGAAAACTTATCAGTTGTAATAATGTTGCTTCTACTTTGGTTTCTTATTTGAGTCAAATTCAAATTTCCATCAAAATTTGAATTTAAATCAATATTTGAATTTGGGCCAAAATTTGGATTCGAGAAAAGTTGAAGTTGAACATTGGAGGTTCATTGCTCTATGCGGTGTTTTTGATCGAGCATTTGAAGTCCAATATTCGTAGGTGAACAGTCTGAATGAGAAATGTGCTAGAAATGAGCTCGAAAGCTAGGGTAAACAGCCCTATTTGAAATCAAGTTTTTTTTACCTTGCCTAAATGAGGCAAATATATTTTTATTAACACTTGTTCCATATATATAGGGTAAAAACGAAGTCTCAATATTTGTTGATTAATATTCATATTACTACACTTTTTTGAAAAAATATGCTTTTATTTCAAAACCGTCAAATAACATGTTTTAGATATGAAAATGAAAAAGTAAGTTCAGATCCTTCTTACTCACTCCAAAATGAAGCTATGGAGATTTTTCTGATTTTTTTAATTATTTTGATTTTTTTTCAAACCCTAAACCCTCTCTCCCTATTCTACAAAACTCTGGAAATGTTCATAGGTGATAGCTCATTTGTGTGAAGACTTTTTTCATGAAAATGACCTACACCAAGTTTATATTTTTTTTCTCATAACCTTGTCACATATGACGGCTCTGTGCGCAAGAATTACAACATTTTGAATTTTTTTTGAATTTTTTAAAAACATTTGAACTTGATTTCGACAAATCACTTCAAAAAATGATTTTTCAAAAAAACGCCCCTATACCGAGTTTATATATTTTTATGGTAACTAGGTCTCATAAACGGACGAACTACGTTTGTTTTATATTTTTGCGATTTTTTCTAATTTAGTTATGGCCATTTGAAATTTGGTCAAACCCTAATAACCCCGTTGACTCGCTCATAACCCCGCAGAAATGCTCCAAACCCTAGCGTTGAACGTGCGCCATCGGATCCTACCAAGCGCCAAACACCACCTATCAGATGTGGGGCAGGCATGCGCGATCCGCGTGATGCATCCTGATTGGCTACTGCACTGTCCTTCTCGGGTTTTTTTACGATCTGCCCCACTTTACATATGAAATTGTATTTTTCGCACATGACCACCACATGTCAGTGTTAAGAGTTGGTTCAAATATTCAAACTGCAAAATACAATGTGGCAAATCGTCAATATAGCTTCCCTTCTCCTCTTCTCCATCTGACAGACAAAGGCATCGAGCAGATCGAGCAATTCCTCTGTTTCTTTCCCCATCTTCTCGTTCTTATTCCTCTCGAGCAATTCCTCTGTTTCTTCCTCTTGGGCGATATGTCGACCTCCTTGTCAGCCCCCCGTTCCACGTGGCCGGTGTATGGTCCAGTGTCGATGACTCGATGCACTGACTGCCCACGGACTGCGCCACTGAAGCGGTTGACTTCGAAGGAGGAGAAGAATGGGAACTTTGGGCGCGAGTTCGTCAAATGCGAGAGCAAGCCGGAGGGGCAGGTTAGATCCGAGTTTTCCTGCATCCTTTATCTCTAATTTCTCAAAAAATCTGTCAGATTTGGATTTAGGTTACATGATTTCGTTTTCAGATCATGAAGAAATGCCACCATTTCGAGTGGATGGATGATTACATCCAGAGGCTTCAAGGGTTGGGCTTGCTGGATTCGAGGGGGAATGCAATCCGCGAGTCCAATCTGCCCCATGACAGTGCCGCTCCGGCAGCAGCAGCGCGTCCGGAATACCCGACGGTGGTAGATGTCGAACTGAAGACGGAATTGAAGAAGATGAACAAGAACTTCAAGGAGCTTATTGAGTTGAAGAAGCAATCCAATCTGATAGCTTTAGGAATACTTGCTCTAGGATTTTTTTACTTGATGGCCATCTCTCGTTAGAGATGTTTGTCTACTGTTGTTGCCACTGTTTAGCAATCCAAGTCTGTTTATCTCAAATGCAACTCTGTTTAGTGCAACTGTCGATCTCTGAATGTATGCAGTTTACTGTTAAGTTTCAACACTTTCAGTTTCGGCAGAAAACAACTACCAGTTCAGTGATAGGATTATTTTGTTAGCTAATAACCTCGAGTGTTGGATCATACCTTAGCTCGTCATATGACAGTAAGTAGTACTTGAGCAGCACAAGGGATATACATCAAGTTCATCTCTTCTCTCTCGCACTTGCCAAACTTTTGTCCTTGAGTTCGTCAGTTCTGCTAAAAAAACCTAGTTCGCGGGCCCAACGAGAAAGCCCAGAAACAAGCGATGTTTCTTTTTTTAGGAAGGATTGCTTGGTTCTTTTTTGTTTCTAATTGCTTTTTTCATTAATTTGATTGCCCAATCTCTTCTATCTCATTGAGGAATTTTTTTGGCTTTCCTTTATGGGTCCCTTCATTTTTTTTGAATCAAAGTATTTGCAAACCGCAGTATTATTATGCCTAGCGAACCAATACTTCATGATTAGAAAAAGAGGTCTAACCCTCTTTTTATATACTTCAAACATAGTGTAGTTAAAACTACACTTTTGACTAAAGCCAAATATCTCAAAGTATTTGATACTTCAATATTTCTGAAAACCAAAGTATTCTTTGAAGGGAGCCCTTCTTTGAATACCTAAAAAATACAGAGCTCTCAAACCAAAGCCGTGTACAAATGTACAATATGTTCTTATTTTTAGAAGGCATCTATAAACACATCATTTTTAGTTTGTTTGGTTAATTTTTCCCATGCTAATTAGCCGTGTCTAAACTTGGGACAAACAAAATACAAACATAACAAAGCATTAATATAACGCACATAACTTAACTTAGATAGGGTTGCTAGGGCAACATAAGTTCTTACATAGACACCGATAGATAATCCCTAATAATTAACCTTACATAGATAGGGTAGCTAGCTCAGGCAACACACACACCAAACTCACACTACATAGTAGATAGATAGGGTAGCTAGGGAAACACCGCCATGTCTTCACCGTCGTCTTCACCTTAACCGCCGGCTTCACCGTCTTCTTCACCGCCGGCTTCAGTACTCCTCCTCCTCAAGGCCGTTGTCGCCGACGTAGTACGGGAGGCTGTGCATGCGGTTGCGAGCGGGGAAGACGCTCTCGAAGTCGGTGAAGATGTTATAGGTCGTGAATGCGATGAACTCGCATCCACACCAATACACCTTGCCGAGCAGGTAGTAGGCATCGAACCTGTTGGTGAAGTGGACGACGAGCCCTACCACTGGACCGTTGGCGTGGGGACGCTGCTCCACGAGGTTGAACATGGGCGGCGAGCCCGCCGGGAGGTGGTGGAAGCCCGCACAGAGGAACCCCCGTGCAAGCTCAGTGCTTCCCCTCCAGCGGGAGAACGCCCACACGCGGAGGGATTCCTCGACGACGACGTTGGCGGGGTACCGCCGTTCCGGCACGGTGGGTGGCGCTTGGAACGTCGGCCCGTTGTACTGCATCTTGCTCGCTTCGCTGAGTGGAACGGCTTTGGCTTTTGGGGAAAGAAGAGAAGTTGGAGGCGCAGATGGATCTGTAGAAGAAGAGGCAATGAAGGGCAGTTTAAATAGCCGGGGGAGACGCAGTGGGTACACGCGCAACCAGCGTAGATCGTGACTCGGTGCGTGCGTGAACCGATGTGATCATCAATTTGTGAGCGTGAATCGATGCGAGCGTGCTTTGCGTGCTCTGCGTTGGCGGCTGCCTGCCTCCCCCTTCTGCGTGCTCTGCATTGGCGGCTGCCTGCCTCCCATTCACGAGCGTGCGTGCAGCCTGCGGCGTGAACCGATGCCTCGACATATGGACGCGACCGTGCGTGCAGCCTGCCCCTTCTGCCGCCGGCACGTATGCCTGCAACGCGAGAAACGATGTTGCGGAGCGACTGAATCCACCGGCAACCGTGCGGCACGGATCGATGCATGCGTGTCGGCATGCATGCATGCGATTAGGTCTAGGTCAGTAGATACGTGCGTGGCGGTGTTCGCATGCATAGCAGGCTACATCGATGCCAAAGTCACGCATGCATAGCAGGCTGCATCCATCCATAGCAGGCTTTTTTAATTGGGCTCCCTTTTTAATTTATTACCAACAAACTAACGGGCCCGTCCTATGAACACAAACACGGCCCAAACAGCGAAGCCACAACCACAGTCAACAGAGTCCAACATGGCCCCACAAGCCAGTTAACGGCCAAGACGGCAAACATCTGTTATGAACATTTGTGAGAGTTTCAGCTAAGGGAATGGGGAAAAGTGGGCAAAAGTTTGAAGCGTGGGGAAAACTGAGCACAACTAAGGAATTGGGGGCACAGATGGAATAAGTCCAAAAAACAATGCAAAAAAATTGAGGTTCGTCATTTATATTCCAAGATATGAGAATAAACAGACAGTTTACACAGAAGTTCACCGGGATAAATTTATAAAATTAGCTCGGGATTACTACACTTAGTCTGCTGGTTCAGTCATTGACAAACGATTTTATAATAGAAAACTAACTTTAAAGACTTCATGCATGTAAAAAACAATGCGGCATAAGGTTCTTCTGTTAACAGAACCGAACATATACTAAAACTAAAGAAAGTTTCCTACAATTCATAATATGACTAATCTGTATGGAATGGAACTGAACCACTTTGAATAAAAAACATCCACAGGCAAGACCAGAAGATCGAAATCTAGTTTCTCTAAGGGATCAGATCACAAAGAATATATAAGGTGAGTATGTGAAATATCAAAAGGGGAACAAACAATGCATGGAGGAGATGTTATGAAATGTCAGTTATATCATCAGTCCATTACTTGCACATCTTCAACAACAAATCCATCAGGGAGGACGACCTCCGGGAGCTAATTAAGGCTGAAGTAATACAAATTGTGAAGTACAACAGAACCAAGCCACCAATTTGCATGTGATCTTGCATGACCAATGCCACCTATCATTATTATATATTATCATAATGTCGAGGTAAGGAGTATTTTAACTACCAAACTGTACTGCTAAGTTTTATTTTGTTCCAAACAATGTGCCAATTCAAACGGACCAAGCTTATATGTGATACTTCCAACCCACAAACTAAACTGATTTCTTAGTTCAGATCATACTTTTTATGTAGGAAAAAGCTAGCGCTGCTCCTAGGAATCCTAACAAATGTTGCTTTGGTTTTACAATTCCATTGCTTCTAACTTCCAAATCAAACTGTTGTTACAGACATGTTTGCTATGTAGATGTAGCCTAAAAAACTCTATATTTACTTTCTCAAATAGATTGCATTTTCTGGTTGTCAAAATAGGGTTAGCAGCAACTTTCATGCCAACATGATGTCCTCTTGATATCATCACATATAAAAGAACAAGGCACCAAAGCAGGAAGTTTCGTTTGCACTCTTATGTTTGTAAATACACAACACCCATGATGGTGTCTCTGTAGGCCTCCCGTTTGCACACAAAAAAATGAGGTCCAGATGCTTAATTCACTCCTTTCTCGACCTCAATTAGACTTCTTTTATCCAAAGTTAGGAGCATACATATATGATAGGACCATGCAGCAATCCGGCGAGAGGTTACTGCCTGTGAAGTGGTGCTGTCAAGATGGTGAACGAAGATGTCGCCAGGATGCAGACCTGCATGACAG
>NC_041383.1:160692225-160704913 GCF_002162155.2 Triticum dicoccoides | reverse complement strand
ACACACACACACACACAAGAAAAAATACGACTCTGATAAACAATTGTGGGAGCGCTGCTGTATTTTGCACCTGCAAGTAGCTGGTGTGTCTCTGGTGAAAGGATTCAGACGGAGAGTTTGGACGGGGGTGTCGAGCAGCGAAAACCACCAAAGCGTGGCACCAGGTATTTACATCACTACTTTGAATTAATGTCATAAACATATTTTTGATTGAGTGGTACTATCGTAAACCTATCGAAATTGAAGAAAGACTGCCACGATGTGTTAGCTTTACCTGAGATTTGGACTAACAGAGACCCAAGCACATCCTTTGATCGCCCTGCAAAGGTCCTCCTTCTCTCTCAAACATGAAGCGCACAGCTATCCCTGACCAACACACGGATCTGTTTTTCCCCAATTCCCATGCTCCATCTCTAGCTTGCTCTCTACCGATTAGTGAGGATTGACTTAGCTACTGGAACAGAAATCCCTTCTTTTTCCTGCTACTATTCCTCTCCTTTTTGCCTATCACATAGGGATCAAATCCCTTGATTTCACTCTGGGTGGGGCTTGGTCCTGCTTGGCGAGGGGATTTTGCCGGGGGAGTGGGGGCCAGCAGGCGGGCGAGCTGGTGGCGGAGGTGGCTAGGTGATGCGGCCGGAGGACGCTCGCTGTTCCCATGGCCTCGATCCGTTCCTTCGGCTGGGGAGAAACTCGCCATCAGCAGGGCTGGAAAAGGCATGGAAACTTGATTCGTGTTCGCCGTCCACGACGAACGGAACCAGAAGGAGGCCATCGCCAGGTGAAGCACAACGGCTGGGCGTTGCACGAGATGCGGCGGATCCTGCCGATCTCATTCCGATTTGGCGTCCGCGAAGCGAGGGCGGGCACCGCGGAGCGGAGGGATGGGGCCGCGGGGCCGGAGGGAAGCGTTCTCGTGCAGGGCGGGGCAGGGGAGTCGGGGCTGCGTCTGAGAGCGTTTTTGGTCTGACGATGGTGGATGGCGGGTTGATTCTATAACAAGTCCGGGGCCTTTTTACAAAAAACGCCGCGATGGTGAACCCGACAGATTCAACCCGTGCTTTATTATTACTAGCACAAATATCCGTGCGTTGCAACGGGAGAAGAAAAAAAAACATACTTCCTAAACCCAATAGCTGAAGACTACCTCACCTCCTCCTCCCATGACCAACTGCCAGACATGTCCTCCTCCTCCCACGACCGACTGCCAGACATGATGACATTAGTAAACTCTTTGAAATATTCCACACTACCACATCAGAAACAACATGAAAAGATGTGTTGTGCAAAAACATAATTGTGAAAGGAATTCATAAGTGTGCTGTAGGTGTGTGCAATTTAAATCACAGAAATATCTACCTGGTCGTGAGTATCTCTTCACGTATTTGTTGACGTTGCTTAGTGATGCGGTGATGCCCCAAAAATATCACACTATAATAAAAATAGTAAAGTCTTGGTACAACATTCTTGCTTCACTATGGAGGCAACAAAGATTTCCATGAACCAGTGCGGGATGGGTTTAGGGACTGGGTAGCATAGCACTATTTGTGTCCAATGATATTAGAAGCATTTTTTGCGGGGTAATGATATTAGAAGCATCTTTTGCGGGCAATGATATTAGGAGCATTGTACAAAGATCCTCTATTAGTGGCTAATAGAACAAAGTAAAGTGCGGAGTTTGTGCCGCACACAGCAGGGAGTCCGACTGCTTGTGCTTTGGTGATCAACATTATTTTTATTAGGAGGATTGTAAGAGTTTGTGATGGGCGCTAGCTAGTCGAGCAGAAAAAAAAAGAGCAAATATTTGTTTTTTCTCAGAAAAATATTGTATATGACCAACATAGAATGAATCATGTTTATTGTGATTTAGACATAGTACTCCCTCCGTCCCAAAAATTTTATCTTAGATTTATCTAAATACGGATGTATCAAGTCACGTTTTAGTATTAGATACATCCGTATGTAAACAAATTCAAGACAAGAATTGTGGGACGGAGGGAGTATTTTCAAATTCAGATATAAAAAGTAGTTCAACTTAATTTGGCGTTGCTACTATATCCATTGACGGAGAGGTTTAGTCCATTTGGAGACCCTCCCTCTCTTTCCTTCCTTATCCTTATTATGGAAGGACTTATTTCCTTCTATATTGGTTCCCGAGATGGCTCCTTGATACCGAGAAAGTTTGAAGATGTATATAAATTACGAAGATTGGGTTTAAAAGAGCGGTATGGGACTATTTAAAAGGTGAATCAACTGTCTAAATATAATACACCGTGAGTTTTTTTTTTTGAGGAAAATACACAGGCGGCCGAAAATCCTCCTGACGTGATAGACTAAGAGGGTAATCCTTGTTACACTAAACATATGATGGGCCAGCTGACTTGGACGCTCGATGTGTGCACTTTTCTGGCAGTCCTGTGTTCGAGTCTTCAAAATAGCAACTTTTTTTGTGTGGCCGTTTTTGAAAGAAACGACTTAAAAAAGGATGACGGTGAACAAGTGCACGCCTTTAGCCCAGTTGGTTGTGCACATTGAGATGAAACGGCAGGTCATGAGTTCGTCTCCAGGAAAATCAACTATTTTTGCTCCATATGCAAGGGCAAAGTCGCTGCTCGCAATCGCGGCCCATGTGGGGTAAAGCCCATGACGAATAGAGAAATGTAATATGTCGATTCTATACCGATGGCAATATTAGTACCACCTCGCGTATACGTTTAAAATTTAAATTGAAAACGTAAATTAATGGGAAGAAGCGTATTGTGACGATGAACACACGGAGTCAATCCGTACTTTATTATGCCCGTGCGTTGCAACGGGAGAAAAATTTGGACATGTACTAAAATTTAGTGAAAATTGTATGTGCACACATGGTTGTTCTTCACTACGAAGAAAGCGTTAATTGTCCCGTCCATTATTTACAGGCATGCTATCCATTGCAAAATGGAATTTGGTATATCTTTTTCAATAAAAGCGTGTATTAATTTAATCTGTACTGTAAGGTTTGGTTACCTCGACCCATATTTACTTAGGCTTGTGCTATACTCAGAAAAGCGAAATAGCTGATAATATTGTTCAACTATAAATGATGCATCCCTCGGGATGAATCACGATCTTGAGTACAAATTCACATGCTGATTTGTATAATCCATTACTTAAAAGCTTTAAATCAGATCATCACACCACAATAACTTTGGTGCATTATGAATTTCAAATTGTACCGCAAATATTGACAACAAGCACGTGGAAAATCTATTTTGCAGGTTGTAGTGTTGTACACACACTCATCTAGAACCTGGTTGTGTGCAGGCAGACATTCAGAATGCAAATATTGTTCTCCTGCACAAATTAATACAACTCAGATACATCAAGATCATATTTTTTTAGAACTGTGTATGTGAGCTATGTGCAAAATATATTAGACACACCAAGGCTAGGGTGCATCTACAATAACCATCAGTCTATCATCTACATATTACATAAAGTCCACTTAGTCGAGAGCAGAACAAAATAAGAAGGGGGAAAGGGCACAAAGGATTTAGCAAGTTGAGAAAAAAAATCTTACTTGGACCTGTACTGGGCAATGGGCAGTAGTAGAGGAATTGCAAGTTTAGGTTCATCTTTTGGAAGCAAAGAATTGCAGAATTTGTTAGTAGATTTATATTCAGGACCTACAATAAAATTGATCTGGTATGTCATTTGCTTGACCTTATCATGATACAGAGAAAACAAGCCTTGATTCCTCGCAAAACCTTATAGTTCTGTGTTGATCCATACACCGAAGATTGAAGATAACTGCAAGATCACCAGTATAAGCAGTACATTTTCTGAGTATATTTTCAGAGTACTTCAAGCAAGATTACTGAAGTTACTAAAATTTACTTCAAGCAAGATTACTGGAGTAAAACTCTCACACTATGTTTACTGAAAATTTACTAAAACTGTGCCTACAACTACATTTCCTACTCCTAATCTGTAACCATACTCAACAAATAATTGTACCCTACTTCTAATCTGAACCAAATCTTGCAACCAGGATAGGGAGGAGACAGGGGAAGCTCAGCACACGCTGGAGATGCTGGCAAAGAGGAGCATCGTCGAGCAGGATGTCCACGACGCCGTAGGAGATGAAGGGGAGGGCGCACCACATGCAGCCAGGCCGTCGGCGGCTGCTCCTCCTGCTACTCCTCACAGCACCGTCTTCAAATTCAGAACCGCCACCTCCACCCCTCCCCATCTTCAGATGTGCTCTTGCTCCTTCCGCTCATCTTCATGGCGGGGAAGTCCAGCCACCACCGTCACTCATTATCTTTGCTGCTTCATGTTCCTCTAATTTTTGAAATATAAAAGCATAAACTTAAGTGGGAAGCAGCAAGGTAAAGTGCTACATTAGTATATGTGCAGACTACTTCCTTATACCATAGCAAACAATCTAAGAATTTCAAATCCAAATGTTGTGAGGCACACCATTGCTTCTGAGCTCTGATCAGCCAAATTTTTTTGCAGATGATAAACAGTTCCAGAGAAAGACCTACCATCCAACTTATCCAAAAGTGGTCTTCTGATTTCCTATGAGATAGTCAAAGAACAATATACAATTATATAATCAATCAAAAAGCATTACTTCAATAATATACGCTTGAGACAGAGGTATTAGCTGTAGCCGGAAGGAAGACATGTTGAATTACAGTGCAGATAGAGCATAAATGCATAGTACGTAAAAGAGATTTTGATATGCAGAGTGAAACCAAGAGAAACAATAGCAAAGCCGAGCCACTTAACTGGGAAAAGATGTTTAACAAAGTAGGATCAGGCAAAAGAAAAAACATGTTCAGGCAATATAAAATATGGAACGATGCAACAGCCGCAGGAGCAATCTTCCGTTATCTAAAATATTAGTTAAGCATATGAATTGACCAAGTTGAAATCTCTAGACATCTTATCTAAAAAAACATCTAAGAAAAACCTCAAAAATCTAAGGAAGAAAAAAAAGGATAATAATTGCACATGAATCAGCAGCATTAGCTTCCACGATCTTGCTCAACAACCCAAAATTACTAAATCCCATCAAGAACTACATGTTGAACTGTTCCTGCACAGTAAAACCACCAGTGCTACTGGGCCATATCTGATCCATCCACTACTCCAAGATGTTTCGAAACATCAAAGGAAAAGGAGGGAATAGAGGAGCAAAGCCGTGAGCAGCACAAGTCCACTCCCTTCCTGGCCTGGTCGCCATCCAGTGGAAGTATATTAGGCATTGTCCACATAGACAGGGGTACTGTGATGCCGTCGACCGAAGAACGAAGCAAGCTGATGAAAATCCAAAAAAGGAAAATCAAGCAGAGGAGAGGGAGCTCTGCAACATTTATTAGAGGTAACACATACCAGAAGTCCAGCCACAATATCATGGCAAGTGCATATCAAAAGAACACGAATCACAATCAGAGGCTCGGGATAGACCAAACGCAGTGACTGTTAACAAATCTAAACTCCATGTTAATAATAGCCACTTATATATATTTGGATGTACATAGAAATTAGATATTTCTTGATTGTTTCCATAAGAAAAAACATACTGGCTGCAACAGAATGAAAGACTAACCTATTGATGAGCACAACAGTACATACCATCCCATCCTGATGTTGCCATCTCTCACACTTGATGATTACATCTTGTTATTTCTAACATGTACACCATCGAGCAATTGCTTTATTAGAAATATATTTACACAATATGATCAGAGCAACATCAAGGAGTCCAATGCTGGTGCACAGATTCTCCTCAAATTCCACATCCAACCCTTGTAGAGAAGGACGACATATTTGCTTAGGTGATTTTTGATTGAGCTCCTACAGAAAAATTCAAAGAAATCATGAGGAGCATGGAGCAAAGCAAACTGATCAGAGTAAATCATGAGAGGAGAAGCCTCTCAACCTACTACAGGGAATCGAGTCAACATAAACTGCTATAAGAATTAAACCGTAATGTAGGTCAACAACCAAGCAGTTGATAAAATAAGCCTGACACAACCCATTAATACAATATATAATCACAGGACGTAGATAGAGATTGTGCAGATATCATGATCTACGAACCGTATCTACAAATATTGATTGAAAAGTCACAAAGAAAACCTCCTGACATCACAAAACAAATGTTTCATCAACAGAAACTCTAGTGAATGCCAATTGGATTATATGAGTAAGATAGGGACATTAAAAAAAGGAAAAAGATAATTTAATATTATATATTCTATTTTCTTACTTCACATCACAGAGAATGCAAGTCAAAGATATTGCGATACATCTTACCCTTCTATTATGAAAGGCACAATCCCGAGCAAAATATAAAGAACGAATTGCTCCTGTGGTCCAAGTATTGCAAAAATAGTTATATATAGATTATTCAGCAGTGAGGATAAACATGGCATGTACTACCGAAATCCCTGGAGCTTAGTCTGCATATCTATTCGTCTTGTCCGTAAATCAGTGGTGGCCAAGATGTGCTGGCAGCTCACCTGCCTCTCCCCGTTTACAAATAAAATCAATGCAGCTCAAAGCAAAAAAAGAACATAGATATATCTACTTGTAACTCCAGAGTGTTAGTAGAGTCGAGGAGAGAAAACCCAGCCAATGTTACAGCAGATCGATGTGCAGACTTTGTTAGGGACAGTCCCAGTTGTAAAACATAGATATATCTACCTGATGTAATTGCTTGTAACTCCAGAGTGTTAGTAGAGTCGAGGAGAGAAAACCCAGCCAATGTTACAGCAGATCGATGTGCAGACTTTGTTAGGGACGGTCCCAGTTGTAAATCAATCTGGAAGAGATGGAGAGGCGCCGGGAAGCAGAGGGATTTGATGCATCAAAGCAGCCACGGCACCAGAACGAACACAGAAACATCTGTCATTAAGGTCGGCATTGCATACAGAAGTCAGGGTTTCCCTGCCGCCGGTTCCCCGTCCACCACGACCAACACCACCACAGCAGCCAGGCCTCCGAGCTGCGCTACACCCCGGTGCATCATCACAGCAGCCCGCTGTCCGCCGCGGCGTTAGCGTCGACCAGGGGCGGCGGTGCGGCCGATCATGACCGGCGGCTACAGGGAATTTGACCAAACTGGTGGTCCTGGACTCGGGGCAAAGGAGGGAAGGCCGCTGGGGAGATGGAGCCTCCAGGGAGAGGGAGGCGCCCCCGTGGTGGTCGTCGGCGAGAGGGGCTGCCGGGGTGGCGACGCAAAGGGCGACGTCGGCAGCGCTGGAGGGAGTCGCGGTCGGCAGGAGGTGGCGTCGCGCTGGAGCCTCGAGGTCGAGATGGAGTCTCGAGGGAGAGGGAGGCGCACCCGTGGTAGTCGCCGACGAGAGGGGCTGCCGGGGTGGCGGCGCAAAGGGCGACGAACTCGTCCGGATTTGGCGGCTGCGGAGCGAGGACTGGGGCCATGGAGTGGCGGGATATGGGGTCGCGGCGGCGGCGGCCGCGGAGGAAACCCTCGCGTTCTCGGGGTAGAAATTCCAACGACGGGTGAGCCTGGGCAGAACGAAACGTTTTTCTCTGTGACCACTTCAAATAGTACTGCGGCTTAATTATGTAAAACACAGGGATTTATTTATAAATGTTACGTGACGGTGAACCCGGAGACCCAATCCGTGCTTTATTATTAGGGAGAGACTAGTAGAATGTCCGTGCGTTGCCACGGGCTTCACAATTTTTTTGCTGAAATTAAATAAAGAAAATGTATGTTAAATTTCATAGGTAGAGACAATATAACACAGACACCATTGCATAATACTTGAAGTCAAGAGTCCCCTCTCCCCTCCTTCCTCCCGGGTCACCCCGCGCGCGAGCGGTAGGAAACCCTAGCTGCCGCCAGCAGGGTCGCCCTCCTTCTCCTCCTCCGCCTCGCCGCCTCTAGAGGGTGTGGCCAGGCGAAGCCTGGTCGGTGGCGGGGAGATCTCACTCAGCAGGCTCGACGCGGGCCAAGGTGGCTGGGCCGGGTGTTGCGCTAGACGGCAGGCGCGGTGGAGCGCCGGAGACAGTGCGCGGCGGCGGCATGGTGGTGGCGTGCGGGGGTGCGTGCTTGGGGGCCGGATGCGGTCACGGCTCCGCTGGATCTAGCCCTCCGAGCGGCGCGGGCCGTGGGTAGCTCGGGCGCCGAGCGGCCTCCTCCGTCGTGGCCATGTTGGCTACTGGAGGGGGCGGCACAATGGTGGTGGTGCGCCCTTCTCCCCCTGCTGCTCATGGGTCCGTGCTTAGCGACTGGTGGCGAGTGTGTGGCCCGCCGGTGGGGGCTGGGGTGCTCCGGGGAGGGAGGTAGGGGTGCATCTCGGCCTTGCCGTCGTGCACGACGATGGTCCTGGTCCCCGGTGTGCATGCTGGCTTGTCGTCGCTGACGGTAGTGCCCCCCCCCCCAGATCTGGCCGGCTCATCCCTTATCTCGTCAAGGGGCTCGCTTTGGGGGTGGAAGGAGGGGCCTTCTGCCCCCTCAACGGTCGGTGGTAGCTATGGGTTGTGGTGATGGGTGGATGTGGTCCTGGACGCCGGGGCGGCGGCCTAGGTGGTGGGAGCTGCGTTGCCCGTGGGCGGGGCGCGCGGCTCGGGTGCTGGCTAGCGGCCATGGCCGTGAGGGCGACGTAGCGGCTAGCTTTCGACGTTCGGTAGTGGGGGTGGCCGGCCTATTTTGGTTGCGCATACCCTGTTCCGCTGGTGGATAGTGCTTACCAAGGTGAAAACTTTGTTTGCCTTCGGCCGACCGACGACGGCGGCGTCTGTGGGCTTCGTAACCTTCCTGAAGGCTCTGTCGTGGCTGTTCTTGATGCTCCGGGACGCTCCGAGTGAAGACCCTGATTCTTTGGATCGAGCGGTGGCGGCGCTACGACGTCGTGATCTTCTTAAAGACGCCGCTTTGGAGGCCCCGATCCGTCGATGTTCGGCTGCTCCTCTTCGTGGTGTCATGTTGAGGGCTTCTTCGAAATCTAGCGATAATTCATCTTCCAACCTATAGTGTGCTAGGTTTTGCTTGGAGTTTGTAGCTGTTCTCCAGCACATCTGTATCCTGCCCCGGGTGTGGGTGGGTGTGTTGTATGCGGTGGTTTGTGGTTGATCGATGATCATCGCTTTATATATAAAACAGGGCGGAAGTCTTTTTCGGCAATAATTGAAGTCTATGTGAGATGATATTTCTAAAACATCATTAGAATCCATCATTTTTTTATCTCTGGTGAACAAAGTGGAACATATAAAAAGTCGGACTAACACATTTTTTATTTGCAATAAAAAACTGGATAATGCTAATTACATATAAATATATAAACATATACAAATGATATTTTATACTCTCCCTGTACAGATATATTTCTGCTAGGAGTTTCTAGTACAAAGTTCGCCACATACAATTGTTTTTGCTTTTTCCTAAACTACCCTCCCACCTCGTCCACTCTTTCGCTCACTCACCCACTCTTCGTCTCGCTCAGCCGAATCCCTCGCTTGCGTCGCCGGCGCCTCTCCCCAGCTCGCGTCGCCGGAGCCTCTCCCTCGCCCGCGTCGCCGGCACCTCTCCATTGGCTCCGTCGCCGTCGCCAAGATCAAATTTTTATTCTTCGGTGGCTGATTTCGAGTGCGTCGGCTCGATCTGCAATGGCTTTCCTCCACTCCAACGCCGTGCGGTACGTCACCCCTTCCTAGCTCCCTCGCTGTTGCTCATCTGGACTTGATTTGATTCACCCACCCCCGTCTCTTCTCCCTCTCTGACCCCGTCTCCATTACCAGGACAACGCCATGGAAGGGCCACCATGACCAGGAGCAGGACGACGCCTTGGAAGGTTCACCGACAGCAGCAGCTACGGTCTGGTCTTCTCCACTGACAGGTATATGGACATGGAGGTCCGCCATGGAAGGCCTGGAGCTCGTCATGGAGGGTCCCTCCTCTCTCTTCCCCTCCCTCCACTCTGTTGGTTGGTTGGACGGAAGACCACCACTCGTCCGGCTCTGCTTCTTCCACCGTTGCTCCCCTCCCACCATTGTGCCAGAGACGCTGTGCCAAGCACGGAAGGTATCGCCCTTTTCCCTATTTGCTTGCTTTCTGCAACTTATCTTCAGAGATGATAAAACTGTAGAAATCTGAAACTGCAGAAAGCTGCAGAAATATTTAGAGTTCCTTTTTCAGAAACTTTTATTCTGGCGCAGTTTGTACAGATTTTTATGTACAGTGCGCAAAATCATATGACTGCTAAAAATGGACCGTCGTATATACCTGTACAAGGTTGGAGTAGGCACGGTCAACGTTGGTGTATTTTCAGTTTGTACTGTCATAATTTTCAGTTTGTAAAACTGAGAAGTGTATTTTCCATTTTGAAACTGAGATCTGCTTGCACTATCATACAGTAATTTTCAGTTTGTAAATGACTATTAATTGATGGGTTTCTTCTCTGGAATTAGATTCGGGCAGCCGCCTCGATCCAGAGTGTCATCGTGCTTGTAGAATTGTAGCCGTTCTTTCTTGTAGGAATGGAGCTAAGCTACCATCCCAGAAATGCAATTACTCTTTACGCTGAGCAGAGCCCAGTGAAGCTGTAGCTTAATACAACACATTTGTTACTATGCTCCTCTACTATTGCACTGTCCATGTAATCACTTTGCATTGCATTGCTCCTTTTCCTGTTGCTAGCCGAGGTGTTTGACAGTTTTATTGTTGCTGAAAAATTCAGCTCATGTGTCGTTTGTCAAGGAAATCGCTGTGATTGATCCCCCGGAGCATCTTATCTTTTTGTTGAATGTGCTTCAGGCATGAGGCATGACTTCACATATCTAAGTAAGAGTTTTCATTTCCAATGATTCTTCAGTCGTGCCAACAGACCCTTTGTCATGCAAGTTGAAATAATCTAATAATTATTACAATTTTAGATTAGAGAAGAGAAAGATCCAGAGATTTTCATACCTAGAGGAACTCGCCTTCTTGATGCTCCTTGCTTACATGAGGTAGCCCTCGGGAATTTTTCCTCCAGGTCTGGCTATTTTGATCCTTTGCTATATGTGATGGGAGAAGGGAGAGCAGGGAGGGGGGAGGGATAGCAGAGGACGTTAGCATAGGCAGGCCATGGGGAGGACAACTGGGCATCAAATCATAGCTTTTTCCAGTTATATCATATATTGCTGTATGGAGCAGCTATCCTTCCTTTTTCCATCAAAAAGATGTCAAAGATCAGAACTTACTAAAACATTAAATTATCATATTAATTAAATGAAGAACTTATCATCGCTTATATGCCAATTGCCAAGATTAGTTACCACAATAAGAAATTCACGGCGTACACACTAACATCTCTACTATTAAAGTGGTAATGGTGAACAGATAACAAAGTTTTTTGTTCACTTATTTCTCACTGAAAAATAATGCTTTGGTCTTTCCTGTTAATTATTTGGTCGACATGCACTTTTTTTCCGGTGCTTAGCTCTTCTTGTATGCTTTAATAGTTTGTACAAATACTAAACTCCATATATTGGAAGTTATGTACAGTCTCGATACACTATTTGCAGGTCTAACATCTGGGAGTTCGAACAAGTTGGATGAATTTCTCCATTCCAGTTTCTCTATGTTGACCCAATGCCAAAGGTAACCAATATTAGTTCTGGATCCGTGAAAACAGTTTGCCATAGACATTATTAGAGAACCAACGCTAACACATTTCTTTGATAGGCAGTAACCAGTAAATAACTTACGGCGACAGTACAATACATATATGTACAGGTATGCTCTTATTATTGCTCATCACATTCGATATCCAGTGTGGAGTTTACTGAATTTGTGACAACAATCTTCAATTGCCTTACCCCAACAACAAAAATCATGATAGCTGCAATATATCTGTTTGTGCATTTTGGATCTGTTCCTCTGTGGCTGCAGCGTCAGACCTTTTTTCCTTACAAGTAATGATGAATCTAAAATTTTAAATGTGAAAACATCTAATTTCTGTAATAAGATAATGTGATTCAGATAGAGCTAGTTCGATTTTACTCTAACATGTTAGGCCTTCAGTATGCCTTGAAAAAGGGTAATATGTTCTTTACAGTATAAAGATCATTGCTGGATGGGAAGTTCAAACAAAAATATATGAGATCCTACCTTGAAAAAGGCTAATATGAAAGAGCCTGGAAACAAATATCATGCTAATCATGCCTTCTCATTTACCCAACCAGAAACCTCCTCTAACAAGGCACGGCCCTGTCCAACGGTGGCACATTTTTCGCTCGAGCATGCCATGTTGGCATGAGAAATAATCTCAAGAGCATCCTATTTAACCAAAAATGTTACCATTCCAGATTACTCAACGCGTTGAATAATCTCATGCCATGCAGCTAGTTGTATCCTATGCGGACATACATCTATTGTTAAATTAGAATTCATCACAATAACAGAACGCAAAGTGCAGAGAAAGCACATATGTTTGTGTCACGGTAAGCAGCCAATTAGTACAAGCTTCCACATAGATATTATTACACAGATATTACTACCGATATGTGATATTCTCTTTACATGTAGAAGGTAGATTGCATCGTCATAGAAAGTATAGAAAAATTCAATGCTTACAGACTTACCTTCCCATGGTTCTTTCTCAGATCAGAAGAGATGAATCGGCTTCCACCGGATCCTTAGCTGGCGTAGCCTCAACTGCTTGCTCAGGACGGTTTCTTA
>NC_041383.1:160686683-160691969 GCF_002162155.2 Triticum dicoccoides | reverse complement strand
CAACCCGTCGCGGCGCCTAGCGAGCAGGCGCACGGGCACACCAGTAAAGCACAGCACGGTGGCGGTCGTGTCCTCCATCTCGATGCTTCAGCCGGCCGTCACCACACGGTCACGCAACGACATGCACTGTATGATAACCTATCGATTCCGCCGCCCCCGAATCTCACGACGTCGAGGTGGCCATGTGAGGGCTCGCCGGAGTGGTTTAGGAGAGGATCAGGGGTGTGTGGAGATCTGGGTGGAGGTGGTTCGGGAGAGGATGGAGACCGTGAAAGGAAACCAAAATCATAGGTGATTTTCTCCCTTTTTTTCCATGCGGAAGACAGGTGGAGTCAAACGTTTTATTTGGAAAAAAAATCGGTGGGGGATGTCGATCGACGCGAGGGGTTGCGTGCGAGCGAACGAACGAACGACGTACGGACTCTTCCATTAGGAGTAGAGATTAGGGAAAGATGAAAAATATTCCTATTGTCATTTTGAGAAAAACTAGAGAGGGAATGATGTGTGTGAGAGAGATGAGTCACTTGGGTGGAAATAAAGGATATGCCCAAGTGATTAAGTCGAACTGAGATGATTCAAAACCTCAAATTCAAATCAAATGGCAAAGAAATGCAAAAAAGAATGAGGGCAAAAACCAGGGTGTCACAAAGACCAAAGAGGGGATGCCACCTGGGGCATCCCCAAGCTTAGATGCTTGGTTGTCCTTGAATATTACCTTGGGGTTCTTTGGGCATCCCCCAAGATTAGGCTCTTGCCACTCTTTATTCCATAGTCCATCAAAACTTTACCCAAAACTTGGAAACTTCACGACACAAAACTCAACATAAAACTCGTGAGCTCCGTTAGTATAATAAAAGCAAACCACCACTTAGGTACTGAACTCATTCTAAATTTATATTAGTGTTATGTCTATTGTATTCTAACTTCTCCATGGTTCATACCCCGATACTACCCATAGATTCATCAAAATAAGCAAACAACACATAGAATCTGTCAAAAACAAAATAGTCTGTGAAGACCTGAATATTACTCATACTTCTGTAACTCTAAAAATTCTGAAAATTTAGGAAAACGTAGGAAACTTGTATATAAGTCTTGTGTAAAACATTCAAAACCATAACACGCTTCTGTGAATTTACAAAATTCTAGCAATGAGCACAACAGTTTCTGTTTTTCAGCAAAATCAAATCAACTATCACCATAAATCATCCCAAAGGCTCTACTTAGAACAAACACTAATTAAAACACTTAAACACATTCATAACAGTAAATAATTGTGTATTTATTGAAAAACAAAAGCAAAACAAGAAAAACAAAAAATGGCATTGGGTTGCCTCCCAACAAGCGCTATTGTTTATGCCCCTAGCTAGGCATAATGCATAGATCTAGGTATTGTCATCTTTCTTCTTATTTTTCATGAGAGTGTTTTTGTCTGGAGGTTTTTCAAATATAACATGAAACACATCCTCCATAGAAATTTTAGCATTACTAGTTGTCCCTCAGCATATCTCCTTTGATTACAGGCTACAATCCAAGAATATTGTCGGTTAACATCATTGAAAACCTGTTGGATCACATTTAAAACAAGAATTGCCTTTGTAAGATTCTCATCAAAGATTTGATTATTGCCTAGAAAATGTCTTAAAACATAATTTAAGAACAAGAGTGAAAGATTCTCATCAAAGATAGTCCATCAAAACTTTACACAAACCTTGAAAACTTCACGACACAAAACTCAATAAAAACTCATGAGCTCCGTTAGTATAATAAAAGCAAATCACCACTTAGGTATTGTTGTGAACTCATTCTAAATTTATATTAGTGTTATATCTACTGTGTTCTAACTCTCCATGGTTCATACCACCCGATACTAGCCATAGATTCATCAAAATAAGCAAAAAACATATAGGAAACATAATCTGTCAAAAACAAAACAGTCTGTGAAGACCTGAATATTACTCATACTTCTGTAACTCTAAAAATTCTGAAAAATTAGGAAAACGTACGACATTTGTATATAAATCTTGTGTAAAACATTTAGAACCATAACACACTTCTGTGAATATACAAAATTCCAGCAATGAGTGCAAAAGTTTCTATTTTTCAGCAAAATCAAATCAACTATCACCATAGATCACCCCAAAGGCTTTACTTGGCACAAACAATAATTAAAACACTTAAACACAATCATAATAGCAGCATAATTGTGTATTTATTGAAAAATAGAAGCAAAACAAGAAAAACAAAAAATGGCATTGGGTTGCCTCCCAACAATCACTATTGTTTTAGGCCCTAGCTAGGCATAATGCATAGATCTAGGTATTGTCATCTTTCTTCTTTTTTTCCATGAGAGTGTTTTTGTCTGGAGGTTTTTCAAATATAACATGAAACACATCCTCCATAGAAATTTTAGCATTATCAAGTTGCCCCTCAGCATATCCCCTTTGATTACCGGCTACAATCCAAGAATATTGTTCGTTAACATCATTGAAAACCTATTGGATCACATCTAAAACAGGAATTGCCTTTGTAAGATTCTCATCAAAGATTTGATTATTGCCTAGAAAATGTCTTAAAACAAGTAGCTATTTTATTAGGTTTAGGATCCTTTATCACATGTAGTTCATAAAACAATCTTTGCAAAGTGGGATGAGTGCGAATAAATCTTTTCTCAAGTTTAAGAACAAGAGCTGAAATGGCATCTGCATAAGTTTTAGTTCTTTTAAGTATAGGAACATCATCACAAGTCAAAGTCCCAACGCAATTAAAGAATTCTTGGATGGTTTCCTTTCCTATAACATTCCCGTGTACCAATACATAAGATTTAGCATCTAGATTAGCAGAACGTCCAATTTTAGGAGTTCTAACATCATTTGTTTCTGCCATGCCAAAATAACTCATGATGATAGTTTTAAAGTAAGCAATCTAGCACACAAGCAAACAAAAGGCAAACGGAAAAAGACAAACGAAAAAGGCGAATAAAAAGGCAAATATTTTTGTGCTTTTCTGAAAACGTTTTAGAAGTGGGGGAGATGAAAATGAGAGGCAAATGACGAATAATTTAAGTGCAACAGATGAGAGTTTATGATAGGTACTTGGTAGGCTTGATGTATATCCTCCCCGGCAACGGCGCTAGAAATTCTTCCTGCTACTTCTTGAGCTTGCATTGGTTTTTCCCTTGAAGAGGAAAGGGTGATGCAGCAAAGTAGAGATAAGTATTTCCCTCAGTTAAGAACCAAGGTATCAATCCAGTAGGAGGAACACCCAAGTCTCCAATAGTTGCACCTACACAAACAAACAAATACTTGCACCCAACGCGAAAAAGGGGTTGTCAATCCCTTCATGATTACTTGCAAGGATGAGATCTGTTAGAGATAGGTATACAAGATAAATAAAAGTGCAAAATAAAGTAAAGGTAAATAAATTGTAGCAAGGTATTTTTGTGTTTTTGGTTTTATAGATCTGAAAATATATGACGAGAAATAGACCCGGGGCCATAGTTTTCACTAGAGGCTTCTCTCTTGAAAGAACGCATATGGTGGGTAAACAAATTACTGTTGAGAAATTGACAGAAAAGTGCAAAGTTATGAAGATAGCTAAGGCAATGATCATGAATATAGGCATCATGTCCATGACAAGTAGACCGACTTCTGCCTGCATCTACTACTATTACTCCACATATCGACTGCTATCCAACATGCATCTAGTGTGTTAAGTTACCAAGAATGGAGTAACGCCTTACACAATGTGACATGATGTTGATGGATAGATCCAATCAATATGGTATAAACCCCATCTTTTTATCCTTAATGGCAACAATACAAATACGTACCTCGCTACCCCTATTGTCACTAGGTGAGGACACCGCAAGATTGAACCCATCACAAAGCACCTATCCCATTGCAAGATAAATCAATCTAGTTGGCCAAACCAAACCGATAGATCGGAGTGAAATACAAAGCTATCTTAATAATGCATAAAAGAGTTTAAAAAACTCAAATAATATTCATAGATAATCTGATCATAAATCCACAATTCATCGGATCTCAACAAACGCACCGCAAAAGAAAATTACACCGGATAGAACTCCAAGAACATCAAGGAGAGCATTGTATTGAAGGTCAAAGAGAGAGAAGAAACCATCTAGCTACTAGCTATGGACCCATAGGTCTGTGGTAAACTACTCACACATCATAGGAAGGGCAGCAAGGTGATTGAATCCCCCTCCGGCAGAGTGCCAGAAAAGGCCCCACGATGGGATCTCACGAGAACAAAAGCTTGTGGTGGGAGAAAAGTATTTTTGGTGTGCCCTTCGGTATAAGGAGAATATTTGGGTATTTATGGAGCTGAGATTAGGGTTAGAGGTGCCACGATGGGCCCACAAGCTCGGGGAGCGCGCCCTACCCCTAGGGCACGCCCTGTAAGCTTCTGGCCCATCCGTGGCTCTTCTGGCCTCCTCCCGAAGCTTCCTAGGTGTCTTCTGGTCCAAGAAAAATCGTCAAAAAGTTTCGTTCCGTTTGGACTCCGGTTGGTATTGATTTTCTGTAAAAGACAAAAACAAGGAAAAAAACAACAACTTGCACTGGGCATAGGTTAATAGGTTAGTACCAAAGAATGATATAAAATAGCATAATAATGCATATAAAACTTCCAAGATGGATAATATAATATCATGGAATAATAAAAAATTATAGATACGTTGGAGAGATATCATGCTCCTTGAGGAAGATCGTCTTCAGGCAGCTGTGCGTGCTGCATGCTACCAACAAGCATTGCGCCGCTACCATAGCCACAAAGTTCATGCCCGGAGCCTTGAGGAAGGCGACCTTGTCCTTCGACGCGTTCAGTCTGCCAAGGGAACGAACAAGTTGACGCTGAAGTGGGAGGGCTCTTACTGGCTAGTACGAGTCACTAGACCTGGTGCAGTCCGTCTGGAGACTGAAGATGGCATTCCAATGCAAAACTCATGGAATATCGGGCATCTTCGCAAGTTCTACCCATGAGGCGCCGTTGCCGGACCCCGTCCCGGCAACCCTTTTTGTACAAGCCTAGTCTCGGAGACTTGTAACCCTTTGTACAAAGTCAGGTGCAGACCCTGTGCATAAGTAAATAACACTAAGGGATTTCACAAACTCGCATGCATGTTTACCTACATACTAATGCATAAGCATGATGTGATTACACTTGCTTTTTCGAGATGATTATCTGCCAAGGTTCCTAGATTGTCTTTTCTCTTTATTTTTCTACATAGACAGAAGGATTCCTCGCGAACACCTTTTCCGGGGA
>NC_041383.1:160629273-160686305 GCF_002162155.2 Triticum dicoccoides | reverse complement strand
GCGATCATTTCATCCCATACGGTAAGAAGTACAACAAAGAAAGATAAGTTGGGTTTCCCTTTTCAACTTTATCTATGTATGAGAAACCTGCACGCGAGTAAACCTTGCCACGTCTTTCATTTGCGCTCTTGTCCTTGCCTCGAGCCCAATCTACAGGTTCAATTGTAGCCGAGTTCATGACCGGCAAGAGGTTGTCTCCATTCACACTCTTAATATTGCATCGAGTCCACTCAACAAGATTAGTTGTAACCACGTTTGAGACCGGTAAAAAGCCTTATTGGATACCTAATTGTAGCAAGTTCGCTAAGGGCTAGGCCTTCAAAGCGTTTGTGGCGAAATGTGTATTCCAACAAGATCTCTCAAACTGCATAGAATTTTGGACCCAAGTCATACAAAGATGAATACAGATGTGGGAAACTTCATATATTAATTTGGGCACGACATATATTACATATTTGTTGAAAAAGAAAAGTGGCCGGTAATGCCTTTCTTGTCCCTCTTCTCCTAGGGTTTACATCAAGTGCGAGGAGGGAAAAAGGGGCGCCTAGGCGGAGCCCTATTCTCTCCCACAAGGACCAGAGGGATGCGGCCCGACAATATCAGGAGAACACCTCCCCCGGCAGGGAAGACGAAGCCGGAGTAGAGGTGCAGATGATGGTGCCTATCGGGGTCCAACTGAAGATGGCGGTGGTGCTTAGGCGGAGAACCCCCGGCTAATCACTCTGCGGGGTCTGGCTGGTGATGATGGCGCGGCCGGCATTCAACTAAACTCTGAGCCGTCGTCTTCGAACTTAACGGCCGGGGACTCGTCATCGTCGTCTTCACCATCTGTGTCCTCCTTGTCACTGTCGCTCGAGGAGGAGCTTTCACCGTTGCTCAAGTTCTCGACGCAACACCCTAGACGAGCGCCTGAAGGCCCGAAGATCTTCACGAAGAGCGCGTTGGACTCCACCAACTTGAAGTGGAGGACGTGCCCCTCCACAAGATAGTGAGCGTGGGCGAAGGATTTCCACCCACCCTTGAGGAGCATAATGTGAGGTGCGGGAAACTCGACGTTCACCCACACGACGCCATTACAGCAGCCGCGTACGTGCAGCCACAACACGAGCGGCTGATCAACCTCCATCACCCTGGCGAAGGGACGAGGGAGCCACAGACGGCTACATGGAGGATCATGCAACTCGATGATGAACTCGAGCACCGTGTCCCCTTTGTGGCTTTTGGCCGAAAACAGAGTGGTTAGAGATGAGACGACGAGCGCACCGCTTCGGCCGCCTCGGCCACAAGCGCCATGACGCCCATGGCCTCAGCCTGCGGCCCTGCCTCGCACGCTGGAGCCGACCTCCATAGCCGCAGCCAAAGCAGGGGCGTGCTGGCGAGGAGAAGCTCTCGCTGTCGCAGGTGAAGCACAAGCCCGACCTCTCCTTCTCGCCATGATGGGAGAAAGTACAAGGAAGGGAAGAAGAGGATGGTGGATGAGCATCGAATCCTTCGCACCCCTCCTTTTATAGAGGGAGGCTGGCTCTCCACTACTTTAGGGCAACCGCCCCATTCCACCAATCCAACGCCATGCATCCCTAGCAGGCGTTTTTTCTTCATCGATTGCTCAGCCTCGCCAATCCTGCGTCCTGACTCCTCTGATCAAGGCACGAATACCACGACCGCCCTTCCGCACCAATCCCACATCCCACGCCTAATCCGCGTCATGGGAAGAGGGAGAAAAGCTGCAGTAAAGGGGGAAGTGATGACAAAAATGGCAGTTGCCCCAAACCACGCCCGGGTATCCTGGTGACAACCTGTGTGCGTGTGCGCCCCCGGCATTTTGACATGAATGGCCCGCATCATTTAAACATCAAGAGTATCAGGGGCTGTAATCTAATTTGAATTCAGGTTAATGAGGAAGCGAAGAAAGATTTCAAGACATATCACCGTTCCCGAAAAGATCAATGTGCGAGTCTGTGCATTATTGGGCCTAGAACAATGATGCCCGGTGGTACGTGTGATCTAGGCCCGAGGGCTCCTGTCGGTGCAGCAAACATGGATGTTTGCTACCCTGACTTATGCACAAACGTGTTGTAGCTCCACCGGCAAGTATCAATCTTCATAAACAGCAAGAAGACCAGAGAAGCCACTCTTCGTGAGATCAAGGAGCGCATTAAGAAGACCAAGGCTTGGAACAGGTTATAAGATCTACAACAGAAGCAAGCAACCCCGGCAACGACGGGCCGACAAGACAAGACTCGGGAAGCTCCGTCGCCTGCGAGCTCCCCGCCAAACACTAGCGCTCCACCTCTCTGGCCAGATGGACGCTGGTCGGTGAGGTGTCGAGCCCGCAGGTGGTTAGGTGGAACTCACCCGTACGTGTCAGCTCGCAGGAAGCCGGATTGCCTTTATCAACACCCGTCCTAGTGGTGTGCCAAGCTAATAAGAGGTAGTTGAGCAAGCGGTGCATCAACCTTGACGGGGCTCCTCCTCCACATGATACCTAGCGATGCATTCATTGCATTTTTGTCTTGACTAGCAGAGTTGGATATGATAACACTGTTTCTATCTGGTCACCCTGTAATGACCTTTTTGCCACCATGGTAACCCCTTGAGCTATAAAAGGAGGGCCAAGGTAACCTTTACAAGGGTTCAAAGTCGTTGCAAACCCACACAGAGGTATTCGTGCAGCTGCCTCCTCCTTGCACCTTGCTAGGGGAGAGCACTCCGTGTACTCGTGCTTACACCAGATCAATACACCAAAAGCAGGAGTAGGGTTTTGTGCTTCTTAGCGGCCCGAACCTGGGTAAAAACGGTTGCGCCCCTTGTTGTTCTTGCTTTTTGCGTTGAGTGCTCCCCTCTACCGAACCAGAAAGGGGCAACATTGCCCCATAAATCGCCAACTCCATGCCGACACCTTTGTTGCATGTTCTCTTCATATATTATGTCCCACTGAACCAAATAGTTGTCCATAATGCTTGATTTCCGGGTTTTGTAATTTTCCTTGTGAGCATTGCACATTTATGGTTTATTTTTTTATTAATGTTTTTGTTTTCTTGTGTCTACAGGTGTATTGGAGCAACCTAGGACTAAGCACGATGAAAGGACCAAGGACGGTTCAATATGAAGACACCGAGGGCCCAGACTTAGCCATTTCGGAGGTCGGTAAAAGTCATTCTTCCAAAGTTCTCAAAATCAGGATCTAACACCATAAATGGATCGACATCGTTCTCGCGAATCCAATAAGCCCATGGAGTTCGTATGAAGAAATGGCAACCAAAACACTAGAGGAGGATAGGACAAAAGACGGTGTACCATACGACCATTCAAGGTCGTATGGATAGTCGTAAGACATCCACACAACTCCAAAAGTTGTCTCTTCTGACGATATTCTTCATCTATTTTGTCCCCAACTGTTCTCATGAGATCCTTGGATTATAAAGAAGGATTTGGGAGAGGATAAAGCTCATCTAGAGCCCTTGGATGGAGGAGGAGGATTTACATCAATGGAGGAGACCCAAGAAGGCCTCTTATATAAACACCTCCAACCCTAACCGCCACATCAAGCCATCACCATCCACCACAACCCCGGACAGCCGCCGGGAAGCTCTCCCCCTTGGGGGAGGCCTCTCCCTCCACAACCACCACGCCGCGCAAGGAGGAGGAGGCGCCTTCACCATCACCACCGTCACCGGGCACCGGTCCTGGCTAGGACGTGCGTGCCGATGCCCATGTTCATCTCCCTCTCCATCTCCATCCTCACCTAAAATTATAAGATTGAACATGTTGATGACATCAATGAATCATTCTTCTTCGTGTCAGTTCATCTATGTTTGAGTGATTGATTCGGTTCTAGGTTGAGATATGATCTACTATGCAAAATCAGTCTTTGTGACATGCTCTAGTATTTACTCGCGTTGCAAGTAATATTGGAAGACGTCCTTTCTTGTGATCTTGTTATCACATGCACTAACATAGGTGTATAAATATGTATGCCTATGAATGTGGTGCTGCTACACAGTAAACAAGTCCAGTTCATGTTAAGAAGGGATGGTGAAAGATACCATGTTGTGTAGTAATTCTGATGTTGTGCGTGTTGCTGGTTGTTTCTTGATAATAGTATCTTCTAAAATCCTTGGTTTTACTCTTCTGATTTCTTCAAGATTTTCTAAGCAGCTAAACAAGGGTTGGGTCAATTTGGCGCTCATTCATTTTTTAGTGGGAGTGCAGTTTCCTGGTTCGGGGAAATTAAAATTCTGTGGCAACAATTTTCATAGCCTGGTGTGCTTTGTTGGCAATGCTCATGATGCAGTAGATTTCCTTTAATCTTCAGTGTTTTTCTTTTCGGCAGAGATTAGAATCTCTTCGCAAAACCCTTGTTTGATCTCTTCCCAAAATGCATGTAGTAGTTGGCTCTAGAAATTTCCTGTGAACACTAGTCATCACTACTAGAGTCTGCAGCAAGTCTCTCCCCCTCTGCTTTTTCGCACTGCCATTGCATGTTCAAAGGGTATGATGAGACGCCCGGAATAGCAAAACTGCCACTGTCACTGCGATGCATCATCCATGGCCAGTTCCGGACTCGCCGTACCGGAGGAAGCTACCCGGAAGGCTCCGGCCAAAGCACCTCTATTTGCCCACGGCTCGGCGCCTCGGCCTTGCCTTTGGGAACGCTACGCGTTTCGTCTGCTCAGTCCTCCTGCGCTGCTACAAGCACCACCATCGCCAGTTGCCACCCATCCCATCCCACCAGCGCGCGCACGGACCGAGGCCGGCAATGGCGAGCTCGGGGCCTCCCTTCCTCCTCCTCCTCCTCGTCGTCGTCCTCGTCGCCGTCGCGGCGGCCTCGGAGGAGCGCCCGCGCGTCATCCCCACTTTGCTCCAGTGCCACCCGGCGCAGGCGCAGGCAACCGCCAACGCCAGCAGCGCCAAGAACGCCACGGCGTTCCAAGCCAACGCGATGTCCCTCCTCGCCAAGCTCCCCTCCGCCGCCGCGCCCACGGGCTTCGCGTCCCTGCGCTCCGCCGGAGTGGTCGGACGCGACGTCGCGTTCGTCCGCGGGCTCTGCTTCGGGTACGCCACGCCGTCCCAGTGCCGCGAGTGCCTGGCCGCCGCGGCCAAGAAGCTCGCCGACGCCTGCGGCGCCCGCGGCCGGCGCGCCGGCGTCTGGATGGACGCCTGCTTCGCGTCCTACGCCGACGCGAACCCCTCCTCGCCCAACTACGACGGCTTCCGCGCGCGCGTCATCTCCGGCGCAGACGCGCTCATCACAAGCACCTCCTACGAGCTGCAGAGCCTCGCCGACCTGGCCTGGCGCATGGGGCCGGTGGCGGCCACCAACGCGGGGATGCAGGTGGCCGTGGACTGGACGGCCGCGGCGAGCGACTACAGCAAGAACAGCACGGTGCGCGTTCTGGCGCAGTGCGCGCGGGACCGCACGCCGGCGGAGTGCGCCTGGTGCGTCCAGTACTCGGCGCGGGTGGCGGAGACCTGCGAGTGGTCCTGGTGCCCCCGGTAGTCGGCGCGGGCGGGGGACACCTGCTGCTGGGGCCTCGACGCGTGGCACGACGGCGTGGCGGGCGCCGTCGTCGGCTTCGACTGCTACCTGCGCTTCGACGTCGCCGTCGCCACCGCCACTGCGCCGGCGCGGGTGCCCCTGCTCAAAAGGCTCGGTGAGCAGAGCGCCAGAGCACACTGCACTGTCTCCTCCTCCTCTTCTTCTTCGCTAAGTACTGTAGAACATAGTTGTGGAAAATATTTTGATCTGATCACGATGGAATGGACACAATGGCTGCAGGGAAGTTCATGAACGATCACCCTTGCTTGACCGCGGTGTTCGGGATGGTCGGCGCCGGGCTGGCCGTGGCAGCTTTCTACGTGCTGATTGAGGGGATTTGCCGCTGGATGGAGAGCAAGATCAGGCCCATCAACAACGCCCCAGTTGTGCCAGTAGCAGGTACGTACAATAATCTTCTTCTTCTTCACTGATCTGTGCCAAGAGATGATCTGAAGCTCCTATGTTTTGTGCTCTGAAATCTGAATACAGATGTAGCCGCATCTGAATTGCTCGTCTCCTTGCAGTGGCAGGGTGATGGACTGATGGTTTAAGTTGAGCAACCGCTCGGCGATCGATCTGCACTGCAGCAGCAACATACTTACTCCAGTAGGCCAAGTCTGTAAATAGTTAAGCATGCGTGCACTAAGTAGTAGCAGCAGTACCGACTCTCCAGTCTTGATGCTGCCGGTTTTCGGAATCCAGGAACGAGCACCCGCGACTTCAAACTTAATTCGTGCTTGCAGATCTCTGATCTCTTATATACAAGAGAGACTTAAGTATTGAACCTTTAATCCTTGATCCACCATTGATGCCCGTGTTACGATATATGGGAGTTATTCTCAGCTATGAAGTTATCATGAACTTACTATGTGAGTTGCCATACTGTTATGGGCTCCAAAACTTATCCCAGTTTTTTCTTTTTGAACAAAAAAAAACTTATCTCAGTTGGGTGTTGTCATTTTGTTTATGCCATTAAGTTACCTGGCTATTCACAGGCAATTATGATGAAAGCTAAAACTCCTTTGGACTGTTTTAGCATTTTTTTTCCGAGCTCCGAAGTTATCATCCGGTAATATGCTAGTTACCATATTTTTCACATGTCACCGGCTTTAAAACATAATATCCTGGTGGGTTTTACGCCAGCTTGTTTTAGCACAAAATTTATGTTAATGTGTTTAGAGATGTGTAGCCATTTTGATTCGCAAACATATGCAGAAAGTTGATGCTTTTGCCGTATGACATGTCTCAAATCTTCTTTTGTTCAGATTGTTAACTCGTTAATCTTGGAAATTTATAATTCGTGTCAAAATTATGAAATTTCTATGCCTGTATAACTTTTCTGAAAAAAGGCTCTCCTTATGGACAAAATACAGCCAAAACCCTCTCTGTTTAGTACTTTGTTCACCAATTGTAGAAAAAAACAAAAACAAAAACACACACAAAAGTGGACGTAGCCCAGTCCAGCACTGCAAAACCCCAACCTTTTCTAGCCCGTCCACTCTCCTCCGATATGGGCCCAATCCTGCAGCTCCACAACTCAAGAAAAAAAAACTATGCAGCCTGATACGGTACTGTTCTAAAGTTCATTCGAATGGACTGACTAGCTAAGCATTCACTACAACAGATGAAATCATCAAAGTAACCTATATATAGAATATATAAAACAAGGTATTTCCCACATTACAGTTGAGCTACTGCAAACTGAACCTTGGTAGCAAATATAAGGCTATCTGCAAATATAACTACAAGGAAGTCCTACCTTTGAATTAAATATGGACTAACATGATATGTTGATATACCTAGGTATGAAAAAAAAGAATGTTATTGTCGGTGTCAAAACCGGCGGATCTCGGGTAGGGGGTCCCGAACTGTGCGTCTAGGCGGATGGTAACAGGAGACAAGGGACACGATGTTTTTACCCAGGTTCGGGCCCTCTCGGTGGAGGTAAAACCCTACTCCTGCTGGATTAATATTGATGATATGGGTAGTACAAGAGTTGATCTACCACGAGATCAGAGAGGCTAAACCCTAGAAGCTAGCCTATGGTATGATTGTTGTTCGTCCTACGGACTAAAACTCTCCGGTTTATATAGACACCAGAGAAGGCTAGGGTTACACAGAGTCGGTTACAATGGGAGGAGATCTTCATATCGTATCGCCAAGCTTGCCTTCCACGCCAAGGAAAGTCCCTATCCGGACACGGGACGAAGTCTTCAATCTTGTATCTTCATAGTCCGGGAGTCCGGCCATCCGGACACCCCCTAATCCAGGACTCCCTCAGTAGCCCCTGAACCTGGCTTCAATGACGACGAGTCCGGCGCGCCAATTGTCTTCGGCATTGCGAGGCGGGTTCCTCCTCCGAATACTTCGTAGAAGATGTTTGAACACAAGGACAGTGTCCGGCTCTGCAAAAACAAGTTCCACATACCACCGTAGAGAGAATAATATATGCACAAATCTAATCTGCTGACGTATTCCGCAACGTGACATCACGCCACGGTCAAGCCTTTATTCGAATCGTTTTACTGCCCCACCTCAGCGTGTTTAGCGAGGCGGTTTCCTTGGCACGTCTTGTCGAAGTAGAGATCGTGTCCCCTTATTCCGGGATTCTCATCAATACGGGCGTGGGTAACCCAATCGTGCCTTTTGGTATGACTCTCTAATTGGAAGCGAGTCCCAAACGGTTACGGGGAGGGCTCTTGGTATTCAACTCCTTTATAAAGAGACCAAGGTTCGACTCCCTTTTCTTTCAATCCAATCGAATCCGCCCCTCGCCTCGAGTTCCAACACTCAAAGCTTCTAATTTTAGGCGCTTCGGACTTTCGACGATGTCCGGTTCCAACCTTCAAGGCCGGTGGGTGCCTTCCTCCGTTACGGAAGAAAACGTGCGAAAGTTGAGAGATGCCAAGTATCTAACCGGCGAAATCTCGCATAGGCTGCCTGCTCAAGGGCAGGCCATTCCTTCTCCCCAGCCCGGTGAGAGCGTGGTGTTCACATCTCACTTCCTTCGGGGGCTAGGCTTCCCGATTGATCCCTTCGTGAGGGGGCTGATGTTCTATTACGGGCTGGAATTCCACGACCTAGCTCCGGAGTCCATCCTCCAAATTTCATCATTCATTGTTGTGTGTGAAGCCTTCCTCCATATCACCCCTCACTTCGGATTGTGGCTTAGAACCTTCAAGGTGGAGCCGAAGATGATCGAGGGGCATCACGCTGAGTGCGGAGGAGCTATCATAAGCAAGATAGCCGGCGCTCCATGGCCCAAGGGCACTTTCCATGAAGAGTTCGGCTTATGGCAACGGGACTGGTTTTACATCACAGCCCCCAGGGGCACCACATGGGTGGCGCCACCTGCTTTTCGCTCGGGTCCCCCACCATGGCGAGCGTCATGGGTCAATGAAGGGCTTATCTGAGGGCCGTCCAAAGACTACCCCTTCTGCAGGACCGCATTCGAGATCTCCTAGAAAGAGATATTAACTTGACCGTGGTGGCGCAAGTTATGCTGATTCGCCGCACGCTGCCCTGCAAACTTCGCCCTCTCCGCCTGTGGGAATTTAACCCGGAGGGACCGCGAGTCCTCCAATACTTTATGGGCGCGATGAACGTGGAGATGTACAAATTGTTCTTCGGACCACAAGCAAGGTGTCCGGACTTGTCCGAGGACGCGGGTCTGAGCTGCAATCGCCCGGATGCTAAGGTAAGTAGCCCCGTATTTGGACACACCATCCGTATTTTCATCATAAAGTTGCCCTTTAACAGAGCTATCCTTTGAACAGAAGTGGATAGCGAAGGCAAAGCTTATCAGGTGTCCAGCCCCCCTGCCCGAGACCGCTCCGGATCCTGTGTTAACCAGGATGCTGGAGATTACGCTTTCGGCAGAGGGCGAAGAGGGGAACCAAGGAGCTACCGCCTCCATGGAGGAGACTGTCAGGAAGGGAGGAATCGAGAATTCCCCCAACCTGGGAAAGAAAAGGAGTGCCTCTGAAGACCTGGAGGGGATGACCTCGAAACGGGGGAAGAAATCTTTGTCAGAGGATCCGGCGCCGGAGACTGCCCCGGCCGCATTGCGCCCTCAAGGGGATCAGCTTTCCTCCGAGCCGTAATTAAAGAGAGGGGTTCAAAAATTAGTGGCATAGCTGTTTTATTTCTGAGGAAGATAACCAAAATATTACCTTGCAGTTCGGACCTCAGCCCTTCTCAGCAAAGCTCGTCTTCAGGGGATCTTCGTCCGGAAATGATGGAGAGCGAAACGCCTCCCCTAGCTGCACCGACTTACGAGGCAGGCGACCCCGAGGTGTCGTCTCGGCGGGTTTCTCCAAGTCCAGATCCTGAAAAAGGTCGCCGGGCTAGTCCGGTGCCCTCTGGTGCGCGGTCGGAGAGGCTGAGGGATCTGCTCGGGCGAGCGTCCGTCTCAGAAGAACACCGTATGTTGATGAACACGGTGATAGGAAGGATTTCATCCGGGGAAAGCGGGTTGTATGAGGCCGCCAGGAGTTTACTGACAAGCTTTGAGGTACGTGAAAAGGTGTACCTTTTGGTAGAGCCGCATAAAATGTGCACTGTATAAATAGTAGCCCTGAGACTCTGTGTGTCGTCAAGAATGATGGCGCACAGAGGATCAAAACCCCAGGTATAAAATGTCACCTTTTTATGAAGGTGGCGAGGCGTTCGGTGCCTAGCCGGACTGATGAATCTGCCGAGCTAAAGCGACAACTTGACGTGGCGGATGCCGACATCGCGCTTGTAAATAAGCGGCTAGACGAGGCACCAGGTATGTTCCATAGATAACTGATAAGATGAGTTCGATGCTCGTGCCTTACAATATGTGTGCTTATTGCAGATAGTGCTGCTGCTGTGGAGAACCTTCGGGCGGAACTTGCCCGAGCCAAGGAGCAAGCAAGGAAAAGTGATGCGGCTGCCGTTAAGGCGGCTGAAGAGCTGAAAGCTGAACAGGCTGCTCACTGCCAGAGTAAGAAGGTAATAACCGAGATGGCTATAAAATTGAAGGATGCTGCCGACCGCTGTAAATTTCTCGAACAAGAAGAAAGGGAGGCTCAGAAGGACCTTGAGAAGATCACTGGCGAGGCCAAGGATGCTCGCTCTGCAATGAGAGCTATGAAGGAGGAGCTGCATCAGGCCGGAGATATCACGGCTGGAAAATCCTATATGCTACGGATGAAGTTCGGGGATCCTAGGTATGCTCCGTTAGACCGGCAGTGGAGTGCGGAAAACACTTATCTGGATGTGGCAGCGAGTGCAGCAGACGCAACCGAACACTTCCGAGGTCGAGGTGACCATAAATTGGAAGAACTTTTTTGGTCGCAATTCCACAATCCAGAACGCCCACTTTCGGTATCCGACCGTTTGCCCGCCTTTGTGGAGCTGAACAGGTTATCCGGACTCGCCATGAAGTATGTTGCGAGTCATTTGTGGCCGGGGGAGCCAGAGCCGAAGAGTTATTTTGGATTGGTGCAGCAGTTCCTTGGTTCTGTGCCGCATGTTGATGCAATGAAGAGGTCGGCGTGCATAGAGGGTGCACAAATGGCTCTTGCCTGTGTCAAGACATACTGGGCGGATATGAAGGCCAGTGTTGTCGCATCCCGGGATTCGGACGAAGGCCGGGTACCTGCCAGGCACTACTTTGAGGAAGTTCTTCCGGGCGCTCGTTTAATAGAAGCGCAGTGTTCGAAGGATGTTGTGTTCGAATAGCATGTGCTATTGTAAAAGAAATATTTTGATAGAATATAAAAGCTTTTTATACTTGTGCTTTGCAAGAATTATAATACCTCCTGTGCGGCTGTTAATGTATATGTGTATATAACCTGAAAGATGGCAGTCGTTGGCTTCAGCCCCCATGCATATAATGCGGGGGTGTTCGCAAAAAGGCGCCTTTTCACACTTAATCCAATGTCTTGGTCCTACAAAGGAGGTGATAGCGCGGCGTACTAGGCAACCAGACTATAATGCTTTATCACTTTCACTTAGCCATAGGAGTTTGACATTGGGGCTACTTAATAGCCACATGGAGGCACCGCGCTCGCCCGAATTCGGGGCGCATGTGTGCCTGACCGGGAAGCGGTCCTTCGTTGATGCAGAGGAATCCTAAAGATTCCGAGAGTCATCGAGTGGTTGACCAGTCTCTCGCTATATCATGATAGTCAGTTTTCGGCTTTCTCTACTGAGGTGCTCGCCTGGCCGAACCGGGGCACAATCGCAGTAGTTCTCCTGGTGCCCCGTTAGCCGATATAACGGAACGTAAGGCAGCAAAACACAGGAGCCGGGCAAACCCAACATTTGACCAAAGACATTATTCGGAGCTGATGCATATACAGCCAAACTCGCGACGCCGAACACTCCCTAAGGTATTCGGTCTTTATGAAAACTGGTCGAAACAGAGCCCTTGGTAAAAAAAAGCCCCTTGTGTCCAGGTACGTGCAAAATTCTGGCGTGGCCACATGCCAAGACGCCAGCCTCCTCCTCGGTTATAGCGAAAACTGGGGGATGTTGTCAACAAGAGACAGTAAAAAAGGTTTACGCAGGGTCTTAATCTGAAAAGAATCCTTGAAACGGGTCACTACTGCATGTCTGCGCCTGTGTCTCCGTTGTGCCGTATCCTGGACGGGCGTAGCACGGTGTTCGTCTGTGAAAAAGAGGAACTTTAGTAAAAAAAATAAGCGTGCGAGAAATCTATATTAGAATAAACAAAATATAGTTGGAGCGAGAAGTGAGTCGTATTGTCTCCTGGCGTGAACACGCGGAGCCCCTTGTACAGGGTTATGCGGCTATTAAGCCCATGTATGTTGACGCCGGACTTGTCTAGCCGTGTCCGGGATAGTAGGGCTGGATTAGTGTGCGGCTGTCCAGGCGGCCGCACCATTACCCGTACTTTGGGGGTCAATTGATATTCCCCTGTAATGAGATGATGCCTCGTGGGACGGGCATTTTAAGTGTAAGGGATGCATAATGCGGTATTGCGTTAAAGCGGGCGAAAGCTTCACGTCCCAGTAGTGCTTGATAGCGACTTACGAATGGGGCGATGTGGAAGGTTAGCTTTTTGCTTCGGAAGTTGTCGGGTGAGCCGAACATGACTTCTAACGAAAGGGAACCCATACTCTGGGTATCTGGACCCGGCGTGACTCCTTGAAAGGAAGTGTTGCCATGGCGGATTATAGCTGGGTTTACCCCTAGTTTGCGGACTGTGTCCTGATATAACATGTTTAAGTCACTACCGCCGTCCATAAGGACTCGTGTAAATTGTAGTCCGTCAATAACCGGATTCAAGACCAAGGCAGTCCATCCTGCGTTCCGGGCTCCTCTGGAGTAATCCTGATAATCAAAGGTGATTGGTTGTAACAACCAGTGGTGGTGCTCCTCTGGGGCTAGCCGTATGGTGCGTGTCTTCGTGAGCGTCGTTCTGTTTTTCCCTTTTGTCATCTGAAGTGAATTTACTGTTTTGACTTCTTGTGGGAACTTCTTTTGTTCTCCGGTGTTCTGCTTGTGGGGTGCGTCGTCATCCTCGCTTGGTGTGTCGAGCCCCTTGTGTTCGGCATTGAGTTTACCGGACTGTTTGAAGACCCAACAATCTCTGTGGGTATGGTTTGCAGGTCTCCCGGGGGTACTGTGGATTTGACATATTTTGTCCAGGATTTTGTTGAGGTTAGACAGCTCGTCCTGTCATCTTTGGGTGGCGGTTTTTTCTGATTTTGCCGAGAGCTTTTGAATCCGGCGTTGACTGCCGTGCTCATCGGGCTATTATCCTTGATCCGGCGCTGTTCTTTGTTACGGCGCGGTTTCCCGTTTCCATCTCTGAGTTCGGATGTACTCGGGTCGCTGGTGCTGCTTCTTGCCAACCAGCTATCCTCTCCTGCGCAAAAGCAGGTCATGAGGCTTGTTAATGCGGCCATTATTCTTGGCTTTTCTTGGCCGAGGTGTCTGGTGAGCCATTCGTCTCGGACGCTATGTTTGAAAGCTGCTAGGGCCTCAGCGTCCGGACAGTCGAGTATCTGATTCTTTTTAGTAAGGAATCTATTTTAGAGTTTCCGGGCTGACTCTTCGGGCTGCTGAGTTATATGACTCAGATCATCTGCATCCGGAGGTCGGACATAGGTCCCTTGAAAATTTGCCCGGAAAACGTCCTCGAGCACTTCCCAACTTCCGATGGTGTTTTCGGGAAGGCTTTTAAGCCAATGCCGGGCTGGCCCTTTGAGCTTAAGGGGTAAGTATTTTATGGCGTGAAGGTCATCTCCTCTGGCCATGTGTATGTGGAGGATATAATCCTCGATCCAGACTCCGGGGTCTGTTGTTCCGTCGTATGCTTCTATGTTCACGGGCTTGAATCCCGCTGGAAATTCATGATCCAGCACCTCATCGGTAAAACATAGGGGATGTGCGGCGCCCCTGTATGTAGGTGTGCCGCGATGTTCGGATATTTTTTGCATTGCATTGCTCGCTGGAGCTTGCTTTCTTGACCCATAGATGGATCTAGTTGGGCCAGTTTTTTGATGCGAATCCTTAGGCGGATCGCGCGTCGTATTGAGTGCGGCGTCCTTTGTCGCTTGAGACCGATCGTGGGGTCGTCTATCCGACCTAGTGGCTTCCTTATTTTTTGACTGTGGGGGCTTTATGGCCTCTTCATCAAATTCCGGTAGTAGTTTCCGCTTCAGATAGCTCTTTGTGTGACGACTGTTGCCGTACTTGTGTGCGGTATTGAGTACTTTTCCCCATCTGATTCTGAGTGCATCTTCCGCTGTTTTGAGCCTCCGCTTCTGCTTTTTCAGGCTATGTGCAGTGGCAACGAGCCTTTGGTGGAGGTTCTGATGTTCCAGCAATTTATCCGGCGTGAGGTCGTCCGGACTATTATCTTTCCCGGGGATTGGTTGTTCGGATTGTCTGCCCTATTTGGACGGTTGCTCGATGGCATGTTCATCTTCCGTTGATTCGCCCTGCTCTATGGCTGGTCTTTGTCGAGGTGGGGCTTGGCATGGCGCTTACGTCGCCGCTTTGATTGTTTTTCGAGGGAGCGATCCCTGGTTGCACCCTTTTGATCCTCGTTATCATTTCTTTTATGTGTGTCCACCATGTATACATTGTATGATGAGGTGGCTTTCCAATGCCCTATAGGTGCTGGTTCTTGGTTGTCTCCTCTATCGGTGTCCATACCGTCGATGTCTTCGGAGTCGTAGTCGAGCATGTCGGTTAGATCGTCGACAGTGGCTACCAAGTGGGTGGTGGGTGGGTTTCGAATTTCTTCGTCGTCCGCGTCCCGACCCTGCTGACCATAGTCCGGCCTAGGCTCTCCTGACAAAGAGAGAGACTTTAGTGAATCCAGGATATCGCCAAAGGGCGAGTGCTGAAAGACGTCCGCGGCGGTGAACTCCATGATCGGAGCCCAATCGGGTTCGATCGGAAGGGGTGCGGGATATTCGGAGTCCGGAACGGAGTCCGACACCTTGGAGTCACGGGCCTTGCAAAGGACTAGGCTGGTATTCGGCTCTATCGCCGTAGAGATTGCGGCTCCTGGGGCGGCGTCCAACCATCCGTCCCTGACTAGCGCAGTCGGCTCCGAGCTAATGGTCGGGGCGGACACCTGAGCGGCACTTTGGGCGCTGTCCGGCGGCAAAGCTAGATCATGCCCATCGAGACAGTGCGGCACGCTCGACCGTGGCTCGAATCCATCAAAGATCAAGTCCCCGCGGATGTCGGCCGTGTAGTTTAGGCTTCCGAACCTGACCTGATGGCCAGGGGCGTAGCTTTCGATCTGCTCCAGATGGCCAAGCGAGTTGGCCCGCAGTGCGAAGCCGCTGAATATGAAGATCTGTCCAGGGAGAAAAGTCTCACCCTGGACCGCGTCGTGGTTGACGATCGAAGAAGCCATCGGGCCTAAAGGTGACGACATAGAGGAACTCTAATGAAAGCACCAATGTCGGTGTCAAAACCGGCGGATCTCGGGTAGGGGGTCCCGAACTGTGCGTCTAGGCAGATGGTAACAGAAAACAAGGGACACGATGTTTTTACCCAGGTTCGGACCCTCTCGGTGGAGGTAAAACCCTTCTCCTACTTGATTAATATTGATGATATGAGTAGTACAAGAGTTGATCTACCGCGAGATCAGAGAGGCTAAACCCTAGAAGCTAGCCTATGGTATGATTGTTGTTCGTCCTACGGACTAAAACTCTCCGGTTTATATAGACACCGGAGAGGGCTAGGGTTACCCAAAGTCGGTTACAATGGGAGGAGATCTTCATATCGTATCGCCAAGCTTGCCTTCCACGCCAAGGAAAGTCCCTATCCGGACACGGGACGAAGTCTTCAATCTTGTATCTTCATAGTCCGGGAGTCCGGCCAAAGGTCATAGTCCGGCCATCCGGACGCCCCCTAATCCAGGACTCCCTCAGTTATCTTTAATGAAGGAGTGCAATGATTGAAAAGCGCCATACAAATGCATTCACAAGGGGCATGTTTGGTTGCCCGCATCGAGCCCAACCAGGCCTGCGCGGGAAAGGAGAGGCCTGTTTGGTTGCCTGGTTTTTCTGTTGGGCCTGCATCGCACGCTTCTCAAAGCAGCCCAGAGCCTGGCTCGCTGGAAACCCTCGGATTGGCAGTTTCTCGTGAGCCAAGCTGAGTGTGGCGGGAGGTCGCACGAGCGGGAGCGAGGCGAGGGGGGATGGCAGGAGATGGAAATCTGGCGCGCCGTCCCGGCGCCAAATTAGCCTCACCCCCTTTCACTTGCTCACCCATAGCCATTGCCCCCCTTTCTTTGCTACTGCCTCACCACCGACGGCGGCTGCGATTTTAGATCTGCGCTATAGGCGGCGGAAGAGGCGGCGGCGTTTGCGGCAGATCTAGTGCTCCCCTTGCTGTTGGCCACCGTTTGGTCGACCTAGTCTGTGCCATGGCTCCCCCTACACCGTCCTCGTCTCCAATGCCGGTAAGCAGCACCCCCCTCCTTTGTTAGCTCAGTGGTTAGGCCTTTAAGCTAGGTGTAGGATCGATTTCCCACTGAACGAACCATCAATGTCGACTAGGTTATGGACGCACGGATGAGGCTGATAATCCAAGCAGCAACACTGATTAGTGTGATTCAGGCATGGTTCATGTTCATGCACCAGAGAGCTGTTCGTCGTGCTAGGAGACCTTTAATCTACTATGGTCCATTGTTTCCCCGGGAACAGGAGAGGATCCAAAATCTGAACTACATCTACAACAGCAATGACGTCGAGGTTGTGTGAATGCTTAGAATGAAAAGAGCACCATTTGCCAGGCTTGTCGAGACCTTCAGGAGCAGGGGACTGTTACAAGATAGCATCAACACCAATGTCGAAGAGCAAGTGGCCATGTTCCTCCATGTTGTTGGCCATGTTGGGGAGCGTAGTAATTTCAAAAAAAAAATCCTACGCACACGCAAGATCATTGTGATGCATAGCAACGAGAGGGGGAGTGTATCTTCATACCCTTGAAGATCGCTAAGCGGAAGCGTTTATCAACACGGTTGATGTAGTCGTACGTCTTCACGATCCGACTGATCCAAGTACCGAACGCACGGCACCTCCGACTTCTGCACACGTTCAGCTCGATGACGTCCTCGCCTTCTCGATCCAGCAAGACGGGCGAAGTAGTAGATGAGTTCCGGTAGCACGACGGCGTGGTGACGGTCTTGGTGAAGAACAATCTCCGCAGGGCTTCGCCTAAGCACTACGGAAACTATGACGGAGGATAAACTAGAGGGGACGGGGTTGCCGGCACACGGCTTGGTATTTCTTGATCGCTCTTTGGTGCTAGCCCTGCCCCTCTATTTATATGTTGAGCCCTGGGGTCAAAAATTGGAGTAAAAGCCTCCTCAAAGTCGTTTTTTCCCGAAAGGCAAGAGTCCTACACGGACTCCAGGGCTAGACGCTAGGGTGCCCGGCGTCTACCCCCTAGACGCCAGGGTTCCTGGCGTCTAGCCTCTGGTCTCCGCAAAACTTCCTTTTGCACTTTCCAAAAGCCCCGTGGGCTTTCCCCTTTGGCCCAAATAACGTGTTCTCATACCCAAACATTTCGGGAAACATCCGGAACCCCTTCCTGTGAATTCCGGAACCCTTCCGGAGATCAAACACTATTATCCCATATATCAAACTTTATCTCCAGACCATTCCGGAGTTCCTCGTCATGTCCATGATCTCATCCGGGACTCCGAACAACATTTGGTCACCAACATACATAACTCATATAATACTATATCGTCAATGAAACGTTAAGCGTGCGGACCCTACGGGTTCGAGAACTATGTAGACATGACCGAGACACATCTCCGGTCAATAACCAATAGCTAGACATGGATGCCCATATTGGCTCCTACATATTCTACGAAGATCTTTATCGGTCAAACCGCATAACAACATACGTTTTTCCCTTTGTCATCGGTATGTTACTTGACCGAGATTCGATCATCGGTATCTCAAATACCTAGTTCAATCTCATTACCAGCAAGTCTCTTTACTCGTTCCATAATACATCATCCCGCAACTAACTCATTAGTTGCAATGCTTGCAAGGCTTTAAGTGATGTGCATTACCTAGTGGGCCCAGAGATACCTCTCCGACAATCGGAGTGACAAATCCTAATCTTGAAATATGCCAACCCAACATGTACTTTCGGAGACACCTGTAGAGCACCTTTATAATCACCCAGTTACATTGTGACGTTTGGTAGCACACAAAGTGTTCCTCCGGTAAACGGGAGTTGCATAATCTCATAGTCATAGGAACATGTATAAGTCATGAAGAAAGCAATAGAAACATACTAAACGATCGAGTGCTAAGCTAACGGAATGGGTCAAGTCAATCACATCATTCTTCTAATGATGTGATCCCGTTAATCAAATGACAACTCTTTGGCCATAGCTAGGAAACATAACCATCTTTGATTAATGAGCTAGTCAAGTAGAGGCATACTAGTGACACTCAATTTGTCTATGTATTCACACATGTATCGTATTTCCGGTTAATACAATTCTAGCATGAATAATAAACATTTATCATGAAATAAGGAAATAAATAATAACTTTATTATTGCCTCTAGGGCATATTTCCTTCAGTCTCCCACTTGCACTAGAGTCAATAATCTAGTTCACATCATCATGTGATTCAACACAATTATTCACATCTGTATGTGATTAACACCCATAGTTCACATCGTCATGTGACCAACACCCAAAGGGTTTACTAGAGTCAATAATCTAGTTCACATCGCTATGTGATTAACACCCGAAGAGTACTAAGGTATGATAATGTTTTGCTCGTGAGAGAAGTTTAGTCAACGGGCCTGTCACATTCAGAGCCGTATGTATTTTGCAAATATTCTATGTCTACAATGCTCTGCACGGAGCTACTCTAGCTAATTGCTCCCACTTTCAATATGTATCCAGATTGAGACTTAGAGTCATTTGGACGGCGTACAAGCTTGCATCGATGTAACTCTTTACGACGAACTCTTTTATCACCTCCATAATCGAGAAACATCTCCTTAGTCTTCACTAAGGATATTCTTGGCCGCTGTCCAGTGATCTACTCTTAGATCAAAATTGTATTCCTTTGCCAAACACAGAGCAAGGTATACAATAGGTCTGGTACACAGCATAGCATACTTTATAGAACCTATGACTGAGGCATAGGGAATGACTTTTCATTCTCTTTCTATTTTCTGCCATGGTCGGGTTTTGAGTCTTACTCAACTTCACACCTTTGCATCACAGGCAAGAACTCTTTCTTTGACTGTTGCATTTTGAACTACTTCAAAATCTTGTCAAGGTATGTACTAATTGAAAATCTTATCAAGCGTCTTGATCTATCTCAATAGATCTTGATGCTCAATGTATAAACAGCTTCACCGAGGTCTTTCTTTGAAAAACTCCTTTCAAACACTCCTTTATGCTTTCCAGAAAATACTACATCATGTCTGATCAACAATATGCCATTCACATATACTTATCAGAAAGGCTGTAGTGCTCCCACTCACTTTCTTGTAAATACATGCCTTTCCAAAAGTCTGTATAAAACCATATGCTTTGATCAACTCATCAAAGCGTATATTCCAACTCCGAGATGCTTGCACCAGTCCATTGATGGATTGCTGGAGCTTGCACACTTTGTTAGCACCTTTAGGATTGACAAAACCTTCCGCTTGCATCATATACAACTTCTTCTTTAATAAATCCATTAAGGAATGCAATTTTGACATCCATTTGCCAAATTTCATAAAATGTGGCAATTGCTAACATGATTTGGACAGACTTAAGCATCGATATGAGTGATAAAATCTCATCGTATTCAACACATTGAACTTGTCGAAAAACTTTTGTGACAAGTTGAGCTTTGTAGATAGTAACACTACTATCAGTGTCCGTCTTCCTCTTGAAGATCCATTTATTTAACATGGCTTGCTGATCATCGAGCAAGCCAACCAAAGTCCATACTTTGTTCTCATACATGGATCCTATCTCAGATTTTATGGCCTCAAGCCATTTCGCGGAATCTGGGCCCATCATCGCTTCCTCATAGTTCGTAGATTCATCATGGTCTAGTAACATGACTTCCAGAACTGGATTACCGTACCACTCTGGTGCGGATCTTACACTGGAAGACCTAAGAGGTTTGGTAGCAACTTGATCTGAAGTTTCATGATCATCATCATTAACTTCCTCACTAATTGGTGTAGGAATCACTGGAACTGATTTCTGTGATGAATTACTTTCCAATAAGGGAGAAGGTACAATTACCTCATCAAGTTCTATTTTCCTCCCACTCACTTCTTTCGAGAGAAACTTCTTCTCTAGAAAGGATCCATTCTTAGCAATGAATCTTGCTTTCGGATCTGTGATAGAAGGCGTACCCAACAGTTTCCCTTGGGTATCCTATGAAGACGCACTTCTCCGATTTGGGTTCGAGATTATCAGGTTGAAAATTTTCACATAAGCATCGTAGCCCCAAACTTTTAAGAAACGACAACTTTGATTTCTTGCCAAACCACAGTTCATAAGGCATCGTCTCAACGGATTTTGATGGTGCCCTATTTAAAGTGAATGCAGCTGTCTCTAATGCATAACCCCAAAACAATAGTGATAAATCGGTAAGATACATCATAGATTGCACCATATCCAATAATGTGCGGTTATGACGTTCGGACACACCATTACGTTGTGGTGTTCCATGTGGCGTGAGCTGTGAAACTATTCCACATTGTTTTATATGAAGGCCAAACTCGTAACTCAAATATTCTCCTCCACGATCAGATCGTAGAAACTTTATTTTCTTGTTACGATGATTCTCCACTTCACTCTGAAATTCTTTGAACTTTTCAAATGTTTCAGACTTGTGTTTCATTAAGTAGATATACCCATATCTGCTCAAATCATCTGTGAAGGTCAGAAAATAACGATATTTGCCACGAGCATCAACACTCATTCAATCGCATACATTGGTATGCATTATTTCCAATAAGTCAGTGGCTCGTTTCATTGTTCCGAAGAACGGAGTTTTAGTCATCTTGCCCAAAAGGCACGGTTCGCAAGCATCAAATGATTCATAACCAAGTGATTCCGAAAATCCATCTTTATGGAGTTTCTTCATGCGCTTTACACCGATATGACCCAAACGGCAGTGCCACAAATAAGTTGCACTATCATTATTAACTTTGCATCTTTTGGCATCAATATTATGAATATGTGTATCACTACGATCGAGATCCAACAAACTATTTTCTTTGGGTGTATGACCATTGAAGGTTTTATTCATGTAAACAGAACAACAATTATTCTCTGACTTTAAATGAATAACCGTATTGCAATAAACATGATCAAATCATATTCATGCTCAACGCAAATGCCAAATAACATTTATTTAGGTTTAACACTAATCCTGAAAGTATAGGGAGTGTGTGATGATGATCATATCAATCTTGGAACTACTTCCAACACTCATCGTCACTTTCCCTCAACTAGTCTCTGTTTATTATGTAACTCCTGTTTTGAGTTACTAATCTTAGCAACCGAACAAGTATCAAATACTCAGGGGCTACTATAAACACTAGTAAGGCACACATCAATAACCTGTATATCAAATATACCTTTGTTCACTTTGCCATCCTTCTTATCCACCAAATATTCAGGGCATTTCCGCTTCCAATGACCATTTCCTTTGCAGTGTAAGCACTCAGTTTCAGGCTTTGGTCCAGCTTTGGGCTTATTCGCGGGAGTGACAACTTGCTTGTCATTCTACTTGAAGTTCCCTTTCTATCCCTTTGCCCTTTTCTTGAAACTAGTGGTCTTGTCAATCATCAACACTTGATGCTCTTTCTTGATTTCTACCTTCGTTGATTTCAACATCACAAAGAGCTCGTGAATCATTTTCGTCATCCCTTGCATACTATAGTTCATCACAAAGTTCCAGTAACTTGGTGATGGTGACTAGAGAACTCTGCCAATCACTATCTTATCTGGAAGATTAACTCCCACTTGATTCAAGCGATTGTAGTACCCAGACAATCTGAGCACATGCTCACTAGTTGAGCAATTCTGCTCCATCTTTTAGCTGTAGAACTTGTTGGAGACTTCATATCTCTCAACTCGGGTATTTGCTTGAAATATTAACTTCAACTCCTGGAACATCTCATATGGTCCATGACGTTCAAAACGTCTTTGAAGTCCCGATTCTAAGCCGTTAAGCATGGTGCACTAAACTATCAAGTAGTCATCATATTGAGCTAGCCAAACGTTCATAACGTCTGCATCTGCTCCTGCAATAGGTCTGTCACCTAGCGGTGCATCAAGGACATAATTCTTCTGTGCAGCAATGAGGATAAACCTCAGATCACGGATCCAATCCATATCATTGCTACTAACATTTTTCAACATAGTTTTTCTCTAGGAACATATCAAAAAATAACATAGGGAAGCAACAACGCGAGCTATTGATCTACAACATAATTTGCAAAATACTACCAGGACTAAGTTCATGATAAATTTAAGTTCAATTAATCATATTGCTTAAGAACTCCCACTTAGATAGACATCTCTCTAATCATCTAAGTGATCACGTGATCCAAATCAACTAAACCATAACCGATCATCATGTGAAATGGAGTAGTTTTCAATGGTGAACATCACTATGTTGATCATATCTACTATATGATTCACGCTCGACCTTTCGGTCTCAGTGTTCCGAGGCCATATCTGCATATGCTAGGCTCATCAAGTTTAACCTGAGTATTCTGTGTGTGCAAAACTGGCTTGCACCCGTTGTAGATGGACGTAGAGCTTATCACACCCGATCATCACGTGGTGTCTGGGCACGACGAACTTTGGCAACGGTGCATACTTAGGGAGAACACTTTTATCTTGAAATTTTAGTGAGAGATCATCTTATAATGCTACCGTCAATCAAAGCAAGATAAGATGCATAAAAGATAAACATCACATGCAATCAATATAAGTGATATGATATGGCCATCATCATCTTATGCTTGTGATTTCCATCTCCGAAGCACCATCATGATCACCATCATCACCGGCGCGACACCTTGATCTCCATTGTAGCATCGTTGTCGTCTCGCCAACTATTGCTTCTATGACTATCGCTACCGCTTAGTGATAAAGTAAAGCAATTACAGGACGATTGCATTGCATACAATAAAGCGACAACCATATGGCTCCTGCCAGTTGTCGATAACTCGGTTACAAAACATGATCATCTCATACAATAAAATATAGCATCACGTCTTGACCATATCACATCACAACATGCCCTGCAAAAACAAGTTATACGTCCTCTACTTTGTTGTTGCAAGTTTTACGTGGCTGCTACGGGCTGAGCAAGAATCGTTCTTACCTACGCATCAAAACTACAATGGTAGTTTGTCAAGTTAGTGTTGTTTTAACCGTCTCAAGGACCGGGCGTAGCCACACTCGGTTCAACTAAAGTTGGAGAAACTGAAACCCGCCAGCCACATGTGTGCAAAGCATGTCGGTAGAACCAGTCTCGCGTAAGCGTACACGTAATGTCAGTCCGGGCCGCTTCATCCAACAATACCACCGAACCAAAGTATGTCATGATGGTAAGCAGTATGACTTGTATCGCCCACAACTCACTTGTGTTCTACTTGTGCATATAACATCTATGCATAAAACCTGGCTCCGATGTCACTGTTGGGGAACGTAGTAATTTCAAAAAAAATTCCTACGCACACGCAAGATCATGGTGATGCATAGCAACGAGAGGGTGAGTGTATCTTCATACCCTTGAAGATCGCTAAGCGAAAGCGTTTATCAACGCAGTTGATGTAGTCGTACGTCTTCACGATCCGACCGATCCAGGTACCAAACGCACGGCACCTCCGAGTTCTGCACACATTCAGCTCGATGACGTCCTCGCCTTCTCGATCCAGCAAGATAGGCGAAGTAGTAGATGAGTTCCGGCAGCACGACGACGTGGTGATGGTGTTGGTGAAGAACAATCTTCGCAGGGCTTCGCCTAAGCACTACGGAAACTATGACGGAGGATAAACTAGAGGGGACGGGGTTGCCGGCACACGGCTTGGTATTTCTTGATCGCTCTTTGGTGCTAGCCCTGCCCCTCTATTTATATGTTGAGCCCTGGGGTCAAAACTTGGAGTAAAAGCCTCCTCAAAGTCGGTTTTGCCCGAAAAGCAAGAGTCGTACACGGACTCCAGGGCTAGACGCCAGGGTTCCCAGCGTCTACCCCCTAGACGCCAGGGTTCCTGGCGTCTAGCCTCTGGTCTCCGCAAAACTTCCTTTTGCACTTTCCAAAAGCCCCGTGGGCTTTCCCCTTTGGCCCAAATAACGTGTTCTCGTACCCAAACATTTTGGAACATCCGGAACCCCTTCCGGTGAATTCTGGAACCCTTCCGGAGATCAAAAACTATTATCCCATATATCAAACTTGATCTCCAGACCATTCCGGAGTTCCTCGTCATGTCCATGATCTCATCCGGGACTCCGAACAACATTCGGTCACCAACATACATAACTCATATAATACTATATCGTCAACGAAACATTAAGCGTGCGGACCCTACGGGTTCGAGAACTATGTAGACATGACCGAGACACGTCTCCGGTCAATAACCCATAGCGGGACCTGGATGCCCATATGGCTCCTACATATTCTACGAAGATCTTTATCGGTCAAACCGCATAACAACATACGTTGTTCCCTTTGTCATCGGTATGTTACTTGCCCGAGATTCGATCGTTGGTATCTCAAATACCTAGTTCAATCTCGTTACCGGCAAGTCTCTTTACTCGTTCCAAAATACATCATCCTGCAACTAACTCATTAGTTGCAATGCTTGCAAGGCTTTAAGTGATGTGCATTACCGAGTGGGCCCAGAGATACCTCTCCGACAATCGGAGTGACAAATCCTAATCTTGAAATACGCCAACCCAACATGTACCTTCGGAGACACCTGTAGAGCACCTTTATAATCACCTAGTTACGTTGTGACGTTTGGTAGCACACAAAGTGTTCCTCCGGTAAACGGGAGTTGCATAATCTCATAGTCATAGGAACATGTATAAGTCATGAAGAAAGCAATAGCAACATACTAAACGATCGAGTGCTAAGCTAACGGAATGGGTCAAGTCAATCACATCATTCTTCTAATGATGTGTTCCTGTTAATCAAATGACAACTCTTTGTGCATGGCTAGGAAACATAACCATCTTTGATTAATGAGCTAGTCAAGTAGAGGCATACTAGTGACACTCAGTTTGTCTATGTATTCACACATATATCATGTTTCTGGTTAATACAATTCTAGCATGAATAATAAACATTTATCATGAAATAAGGAAATAAATAATAACTTTATTATTGCCTCTAGGGCATATTTCCTTCAGGCCATAACCAGAGGTTCAGGGTCATTCACAACACGTTCAGGAGATCAATGGAGACCATCTCTAGGTACTTCAAGTAGGTGCTTTTTGCTGTTGGGGAGCTTAGAGGAGAGATGATCAGGAGACCATCTGTCCAGACTCCACCCAAGATTCGCGGAAACCCAAGATGGTATCCATACTTCAAGGTGAGCATTGACAATATACACTTTTCATGGCTTGATATGCTTGTATTGTTCAAGTTCAGCACTAACACATGCTAGTGATGCCATTTTCAGGATTGCATTGGGGCAATAGATGGTACTCATGTCACTGCCAGAGTTCATAGGTCATAGTCTGCAGCATACAGGGGGAGGAAGCACTACACAAGCCAGAATGTGCTTGCTGCTGTTGACTTTGATCTGAAGTTCACATATGTGCTGGCTGGCTGGGAGGGGTCAGTGCATGATGCAAACATTCTCACTGACAGCATGAGTCAACCTGATGGGATCAACATCCCTGACGGCAAGTTCTACCTTGGAGATGCTGGCTATGCATGTCAGCCGGGTATTCTTCCACCCTTCAGGAAAACAAGGTACCATCTCAACGAGTTCTCTGGTAGGAACTTTCCTAGGACTGCACAAGAGCTGTTTAATCTCAGACACTCCAGCCTTAGAGTAACTGTTGAGAGGGCATTTGGAGCTCTGAAGAATAGGTTTAATATCCTGGATCAGAAGCCATTCCACCCATACTCCACTCAAGTTAAGCTAGTTCTTGCTTGTTGCATTCTGCATAACTGGATCCTTCAGTGAGGCTTTGATGAACACGTACCTGAGGAGGAAGAGGTCGAGCCTGACGATGTTGTTAGCTCTGGCCATGGTGTGGAGGCATTTGACAATGACGCTTGGAAGAACAAAAGGTTGGAGTGGGCAGAGGCAATGTGGCTTAACAGAGGTCAGTGCAGGATTTGAAGAAGAGGAAGAAGAAGCAGCAGCAGCAGAAGCACAGAAGAAGAGGAAGAAGAAGCAGCAGCAGCAAAAGCAGAAGAGGAAAATGAAGCAGCAACACCGATGAACTATCCCCTATTTAGCCAATGGGTCTTAATAATTTGAACTGTCATTTGATTGTAGTTAGGATGAACTGTCATTTGTTTAACTAGCTGGCACTATGTTCAGATTGTGTGTGGTAAGGTCACCACTAGTTAGAAGTGATGACAACACCTTATGCAGGTTGCAACCAAACACCATGTCATATGTGCACCTAATGCAATGCGGGCAACCAAACGCCGGGTCAAAAATGGTTGTCTAATGCAACTAGGGGCATGCAGGCAACCAAACTATGTGCATCTGGTTTTTTTTTTGGCCTGCATCCCCTCAAACCGGCTCAATAGAGCTAGGCTCGCCAGGCCAGGCTGAATCGACAATGTAACCAAACACGCCCAAGGTGGTGAGGAAACTAAGTCAATAAATATTCGGGGTGCAAGCAACACAATGGCTGCCAAGAGTTATCTTCTAAAAAGAAATACAAATGAATGAATATTAGGATACATACTTGAAACGGATATTTGGTGAAGTCAACTGCACCATGCAAGTCAGTTGTAATGTTACTTACGAAGCCATATTATAGACTGGAACACATGACAGCCGAGGTCCTTTGGCTCTTTACTTGAGTATGTCTGAAGAATACCTAGCACACAGTCTTTATGTTTTGGTCAACAGTACTAAAGAAAAAAAAGGTAGCACCAATATAATCCAACCAACTCGTACCTTGTGTTGAGCAATTGGCACCAAGTAGACCTGCATTGCACTACCGTACTGAAGGCAGAATTCCCGAGGCTCTTCATGATTATTGTGCGCAAAGTTGGCAATGTAAGGACTGCTCCCTACACTGTACACTGAAAGCGAATGTCTAGATTGCTATAACGTGACTAAAACAACTAGAAGTTGTATGGAGTGAAACGAACCTAAGAAGATTTGCAAGTGGAACCTTGTCTCCTCATAAAACAGAGTTGATCTTCTCACCATCATTATCTACAAGCATAATCTGCTTTCTTTCTGTACATTAAAAGTATAGAAGTTCTCAATCTTCTCAATCCTGCAAAAAGGTGGGTTCTCTATGGTCGAAAGCTTATCTAGCTAGCTTCTTCGTGCATGCTAGTCTCCCGGAATAAATCAATATGCTTGCAAGCACTTGTACGTGGCGATTCAACGGAATATGCTTGCAGGCACTTGTACATGGCCGAAAACACTTCAGAGGTACGCCATTGAGAAATCACTGCAGGACCTAAATCCATTTAATGTTGAAAACCTTCTAGGGATCTAAAAATCAACTCTAAAATTAGTCAAAGACTTTTTGAGATTAATATTTCACTTATTGGGATCAACTATAAAAATCAGTTAGATTGATTTGTACAACAAATTGCAAAAAGATTACTCAGATAAATGCATAAGCGTAAAAGGATGTGGCCAGATTGATTCATAAAATTTTTATGTTCTGTGAGGATATAGCAAGATCCACCAAATAAATTACATTGAAAGACGACACTCGAAGCAACAAAAACATGAACGGGACTGATTGCTAATTATTTAGGACACTTTTATATTTAATTTAATATCAACGGGTCTAAAAAGACCAAGTGATGGAAGGCAACTTGGGCCACAAGTGGGGAGCCCCCCTTCTCTAACGAAGGAGGCCTCGGCAAACGTACCTGTGATGTCGCTGGCCTCAGCAACCATGGGACGGGTGTGGGTTGGGGTGGAGGTGGGGATCAACAACAACAATTGTCACGGAGGCAGCGCCAAGGTAAACGACAATGGCTTATTTTCTGGAGACACCCTTGCGCTGCCTCTTCCACTCCCACCGCAAGATCTTGGAGATGGTCCGGCCCTCGGCCTCGACCACGGTAGCCGCTGGGCGTGGGGGCGTGCGGGTTGACCAGGCGCGTGGCGGCGGCGCGGCCGAGCATGGAGGGGTGCGCGTTGGGAGCGGCAAGAGCACGCCGATGAGGGCGACATGGGGCATCGAATAGGGACATCAATTTTTTCCTTTTTGTGTGGCGGTTCCATTGAATTTCCTTAGTTTACGATTAGAATTATGTGATTGTAGGGGACGTGGGCTGGTGGTGTACGGTCAGTCGTTGGAAATTGTTAAGTCCACACCATAGAATTATTAGACTAACGATAGTTGTTAGATTGAGATTTGTGGGCCTAATGGTGTGGTGCTGATTGGTTCGTGCGGTGTCGTGGGGCTAATTACTGGGTGTACGTAAGAAAGTTCTTGTTTGATTATTTAATAGTAGTGGAGATATTACACATTTGACGCCCTCTTGTAGTGGATCCATTTCTGCAAGGCCTACCGAGTATTATATGACACATTTCTTTAACGAATTTCTTGACGTTTGAATGGACACATTTGATTTGAGAATGTAGCTTGCCTGGCTCTCTGTATGATTGATAATAAATATCATATGATTGCATTCACAAACGCATGTACGTAGCGGTCCGACGATCTGCCTCCCGCCACAAAGGTGGGAGTGTGCAAGAAAGAAAACAAATCAGCATGGAGGGGTGGTTGTGAGAGGTGAAGGCGAAAATAAACCGTGTGTACCGCCCTACCAATTCTCCTTTAATAGTAAGGTATAGAGAAAATTCCTTATTTAACACTATCTTAAATTTTGTTTCTTTATTTGACACTGAATTTTTTCTTCCCTATCTAACAATAAGTTTAAATTTTATGCCTTTTATGATACTTTCGTCCATTTTGAGTCAAAATGATACCTGTAAAGACCCTTTTCCCCCCATATATGGTATATGTGTGTAGAGGGCAGCAGCACACACACAACATCCGTGTGAGGACAGTAGCACACAGCAGCACATAAACACGCAGCAACACGCACGCACGCACGCACACAAACAACACACTCACATGCAGCAGCACACACGAGTGTAGCGCGCACACACGCGGCAGCAGTAGTAGCAGTAGCACACAAACAGCAGCACGGATGCACACAACACACAGCACAGGCGGAGGACTCGGTAGGGTGAGGTCGTGCGTCCGACCTACCTTATTTAGCGCCAAAGCTTTTATACCGGTACACATGCATTTAGTCGTATAGATGGCCGGGATTGAAAAGAAAAACCAGAGTCTGGTCATACGGGCCTAGTTTCAACCCAAAAAGAAAGGAAAAGGCTTGTAGACAACGCACCGCTGAAACATCGGCCGGCCGCACGCGCATCGATTCAATTCCACCACAATCGTACGTCCCGCACTGCACGCCCAGTTTTTTCCTTTCTGTCTTATCTTCTTCTTCCACCCCCTACACTACTAGGGAAAACCCTATACACAGAATCTTAGTAGCAGCGCGGCTAAAAAAAGAGCACTGCTGCTAATTAGCAGTAGGCGGGTGTGGAAAACCCGCTACTGACAAGTGTTTAGCAGTAGCGCGCTCGATGTAACCCGTGCTGCTACAAATATCGACCAACAGTGCCCACCAAACTCCATTTAGCAGCAGCGCGGTGCCGCGAGCCGCGCTACTGCTATAGCTGTAGTAGTAGTGTGGTTTTTTTGAGGTCGCTGCTGCTAATTTTCAAATTGGGCACACTTTTGGTCCCGGTTAGCAGTAGCGCTTGTGCCGAAAGCGCGCTGCTGCTAAGTTTTTATGTCCCGCACTACTGCTAATCCGCACCAACCCACCATCTTTTCCCCACCCGTCCTCCCCCTCCCCCTCCTCTCTTCTCTTTCCCCTACCTCCCACATCCTCCCATTCTCACTCTTCTTCTTCCTCAATACTTCTCCCCATTACTCTCCCTCTTCTACCTACCTTTCTCTCTCTTCATTACTCCTACCTAACTACACCACCTCCATTAATGTATCTCCTTTCTCTTTTTCCTTCCCCCTCCACTAGTTGAAGTTGTCTCCTCCCAAATTAGGTAGCTAGATAGATGTAGCATTTAGTTAAGTGGCTTATTTGCCCCCTAACTAGATCTATCTTTGTCAAGAAGAGCTTTGTGCACTTTTGATCTCCCCACATCATCATCTCCACCGTGTGCTCGATCTCGAGATAGAGGTGATTAAAATTTCATGCTTTTGCAAAATGGAAATATGTTTATGTGTGTGTGATATGTTTATGGAAATTGTGTGTGTGGCATGAGTTGATGCCAAATTGTGCTTTTGAGTTGCCTATGTTTTGTCGATGTCGATTTATTTCCGTTTCGGCGAATTCCGGGCAAACTCTAGATCTATATATGTCCTCTTTTTAAGGAAGGTCATGCCGAATTTTTGTATCACTTTGATTCATGCACGCATTTTTATAATCAATTTGTTTATTATTACTGTGCAGAGTTGACGATGGTGGACAGGTGGTTGCGGTTGGCGGTGCAGGACATGAAAGAAAATAATCGGACAGAGGTTTTATGTCCGTGTCAAAAATGCAAAGAAATAGTTTGGCTTGATCCCCATGACGATGGTCGTGTCAAAGCGCACCTGCTCATGACTGGTTTCATGGATGGCTATACTCGGTGGATAATTGAAGATGAGGATGAGGATGTTGAGGATGCCGACGGGGCAGGCAATGATGACACGAGGCAAGACGAAGAGATGATCGATAATGGCGGCGGGGAAGAGGCCAGACATGGCGGCGGAGAAGGGGCCGGACATGGCGGCGGAGAGAATGACATGGACTCCATGTAGCAGAGTTCATCGGTACTAAGTTCAATCGTGCGGGACCCTCATGTTCAAGCATTGCTTCGCAAGGAGACGAGTACTGAGAGAGCTGCTTCTAGAGAGGAGGCTAAGCTGGAGCAACTGGTGGTAGACTCGAACACTCCATTGTATGATGGTTGCAATCCTGAGGTGACCCGCTTGAGTTTCACGCTCCAACTCCTGAAGACGAAGGCTAAAAACAAATGGACTGACACTAGCCTCGATGAGCATCTCAAGTACCTAAAGGATGTTCTTCCCGCGGGTAATCTATGTCCTAGTAGTGTTGATGAGGCCAATAAGATTGTGTGCCCTCTTGATCTGCAACACGTTACATACCATGCATGCATCAACGATTGCATAACTTATCGGAAGGAGCACGCGGAAAAAACAAGTTGTCCGGTGTGCAATGCTTCTCGATACAAGAAGGCCGGGAAGAAATGTCCCCAGAAAGTTGTATGGTACTTACCGATCACTCCCCGTCTCCAGAGGTATTTTGTAGATCCCAAGGAAGCAAAGCTAATGCGCTGGCACGCGGAGAGGAAGAAGCCCGACGATGGAGATGATCCGAAGCTGAGACACATCAAGGATGGAAGCCAGTGGAGAGCGTTGAACAACTTCTATCGGTATTTTGAATGTGATGCAAGGAACATCGTGCTCGGCGCGTGTACTGATGGCATGAATCCGTTTGGCAACCAGAACACCAACCATAGCACATGGCCCGTGTTTGTATGGATGTACAACCTCCCCCCTGGTTGTGCATGAAATCGAAGTACATTCACATGAGAATTCTTATTCAAGGGCCGAAACAACCAGGAAATAATATTAATTTGTATCTGGGGCTACTTCAAGAGGAGTTAGACACGTTATGGAAAACACCGGCCAAGACATGGGACGCCAGCAAAGGCGAGTATTTCAACATGAGAGCCGCGCTGATCACGACAGTGCAGGACTATCTCGGTTACGGATATGTGGTAGGCCAGGTGTGCCATGGATATTGCGGATGCATGCGGTGCATGGATGATACGACGTCTCAGCAGCTAACGTCAAGGAAAGATGGCGGGTCTGGGAAAATCATGTACATGGGGCATCGAAGATGGCTCGAACAGGACGACCCGTGGAGAAACCGTGGAGATCTATTCAATGGTCACGCTGAGCATCGAGGACCTCCACATAAGCGGAGCGGTGCCAAAATCGATGAGTTGTTGAAAAACTGGAAGGATTGCCCCGCGCCGGGAAAGACGATGAGAAAGGTGTCGGAGCCGCTGCTGAAGGTATGGAAGACGAGGTCTGTGTTCTGGGACTTGGAGTACTGGAAAAAACTCGATACACCTCATTGCCTTGATCAAAAGAATGTCCTTGAGAGTTTGCTTGCAACATTGATGAACATGCCAGATAAGACAACGGATGGGCCGAAGGCAAGAAAAGACTTGCAAGATTTGAAAATCAGGGAAGATCTGCACATGCCGCCCCGTAAAATGTCAGACGAGACAGAGACAGAGACAGAGGCACGGGAGAAGAAGGGCAAGAAAATAAAGAAAGAGGATTATTGCCCCCCTTCTTGCTTCACCTTAAGTCAGGCTGAGATCGATCAATTCTTTAAGTGCCTTACCGGAGTCAAAGTTAGTTCCGGTTACTGTGGCAAGATAAGCAGATATCTAGACACAGACAAGAAAAGGTTCAGCGGGATGAAGTCCCATGACCGTCATGTGATGATGATGCAGATACTACCTGTTGCCCTTAGAGGGATAATGGACAAGCATGTCCGTGACACACTTATTGGTCTCTGCAACTTTTTCGACGTCATCTCTCGAAAGTCGATCAGTGTGAAGCAGCTCCGAAGGCTACAGGAAGAGATCGTTGTGATACTGAATGAGCTTGAGATGTACTTCCCGCCCGCGTTCTTTGACGTGATGGTGCATCTATGTGTCCATATTGTGGATGACATAATAGACCTGGGGCCGTCATTCCTGCACAACATGATGCTGTTTGAGAGGATGAATGTGATCATCAAAGGATTCGTTCGTAACATGTCCCGTCCGGATGGAAGCATCGTCCAGGGCTATGTGACACAAGAGTGCATCTCTTTCTGTGAGAATTTTCTATATGGCGCAGACCAGCCGCCTGGTGTTAGTGTTGGTTTGCCCGTTAACAAGCACGATGAGAGGCTCGAAGGAGAAGGTCACTGCAACGGTCGCAGGGAACTGCACGTGACATACTCAGATCGATGCAGCGACTTTGACAGAGCAAACTTGGTAGTGCTACAACACCTAGATGAGGTAGATCCTTTCGTGGCACCGCACAAAGAAATTATCGCAAAGAAGTATCGTGACCGGGGGGTATGCAGGACGGACGTCGAAGTTACTAGAGAGCACAACTCCACTTTCTTGCATTGGTTCAAAGAGAAAATTATTGCTAATCCCCCGGAGGAGGGCTCTAAGGACGGATTGCTCATATACGCCTTAGCACATGGCCCCTCGCCCAACCTCGTAACCTATCAGGCATATGATATCAACGGATACACGTTCTACACGGAGGCCAAAGATATGGACAGTGATGATCAGAACTCAGGGGTGACGATGGAATGCATGACCGGCAGCGACAACGGCGCAACTGAACGATTTTATGGAAGGGTCGAGGAGATCTGGGAGCTTGACTACTCTGGACTGCACAACACGACGATGTTCCGTGTCAGATGGGCTAAGAATGTCGAAAGAGAAAACCGGATTTTCACTACCATGACTATACCCGACGCCAAGATCGCTACCGTGAACGCTATCGCCAAAAACGAGCCATGGGTACACGCTAAGCACGTGACACAATGCTTCTTCATAACCGACCCATGCAATCCCAGTCGTGTTATCGTGAGGAGAGGCAAAAGGAACATCATTGAAATGGACGGAGTCGCCAACGAGGAAGACTATGATCAGTACGACAACCCAATGAGGAAAGATGACGATGATGATGAAGTATACGTCAAAAGAAGAATCAATACTACATTACCTAAGAAAAATTGTACTCCATGGAAAAGGCAAAGTCACAATGAGGGGCTCAATTATTCTTCGACGAACAAGAAGGGAAAGAAGCTGACTCAAAAACGAAAACGTCAGCGCTGAGGAACCGTATGTTATCGGTCAAATGATGTAATATATATATATATAGGTAAAACTATGTCTATCATAGCTTGCCACAGAACTAGTTAAGGCTTGCTAAACATTTAATGGTTTAAAAGTAAGTAAAAAATATGAAATAAATAGGGAAGCCTCACTCCAATATAATAAGATAATCCAACGGTGTGATTGTGAAAATATGCATTTATGCATCCTCAGTGAAAAAACGAGCATTTTAGCTCACTGCGGGATCAATATATATTGAAACATTTGTTCTTTTTGTCCAGGACACATGCAGTCATATTTTTTCAATCCATCCGTTGGATCATGTTATATTGTAGGTGTGTTGGTTCAGTATTTTTTTCAGGATTTTAGAGAACTTTTACACCGTTGAAAACCTTAACTAGTTCTGTGGTAAGCTATTGTAGAAAATCCTACTCCTATATATATATATGTTCCTATTTTGTATACACACTTAGCCATTATTATGCATGGGTCCAATGATGTAATATATATGTTCCTATTTTGTATACATATTTAACCGTCAAATGATGCAATATATATCGCCTTCCCTTCGTTCACTGCTCTCGGGAAATAAAAGTGGGAGAAAATAAAGGAAAAGAAAAAGGAAAACTGGCAGTAGCGATTTCCTTATAAAATCGCTATAGTCAAGCTAGCAGTAGCGATTTCCTTATAAAACCGCTAAAACTAGTTAAGGTAGTAGCTGCGCATTTGGTCTAAACCGCTACAGCTAGTGAAGGTAGTAGCAGCGCATTTTGTCTAAACGCGCTACTGCTACGTCCACTTAACCCAAAATTCTCACTCTCCCCGCTTCATCCCGCCTCTTTTCCTCCAAAATCCCCACTCTCTCTTCCCCCGTCGCACCGCCACGCCCCGGCGCTCGCCCCCGACCCCGGCGCTCGCCCCCGACCCGGCCCCGGCGCTCGCCCCCGACCCGGCCCTCGCCCCCGACCCCGGCGCGCTCGCACCCGACCCGTCGGCCCTCACCTCCCTCCTCTGCTTCCTCCCCTCCCAACCTTGGCCGTCGTCGGGCCTGCCTCCTCGCCCATGCACCCTCTGTAACCCCCGCTTTCTCTCTGCTAGCTAGGGTTCTTCGGTTAATTTACTTAGGTTTTAGTTAGGGAAGTAGGTTAATTAGGTTATCTATTTAGTTATGAATTTAGCTAGGTTTTAAAATAGGACAGAAATTTAGGGTTAAGCAATTGTAGTTAAAAGAAAAGGCAGCATTTAAGCAATTGTCCAAATCAACATCCCTTGTTAAAGCAAATTTAAGTGGGCTAAATTTATATGCAAATTTGAACTGGACATGTGATATGTGGATATGTCATGTTTTGGACATGTCATGTTTGGAATTTGAACATGTCATTTGGACATGTCATTTGGACATGTCATTTGGACATGTGATGTTTTGGTTCAATTTTGGTAAATGATCCGAGTGGCCTATGTTACGCCAGAATGTTGATTCATTTCCGTTCCGGTGAATTTCTGGCGCTCGATATGTCCATTTTTTAGCAAAGGTCATGCCGAAATTTGCCGTGAATAAAGGCATGATTTGTGCTACATAGTTGGCATATCGAGTGCTGGCACATAGATTTCTTTTTTATGTCATTTCTCATTTATTCATACTTTTAGAAATAAACGAGGACACTTAATCATAGGAAACATGTCGAACAACGAAGAAACTGGGCCTTCTGACCAAGATGCAGACGAGATAGATTATGAGGGTGAACAAGAGTACCTCGACTATTTGACTGCTAAGCAAGGTTTGCAGGTTGGCCTCGATGATGGTACTGACCCCGACATCGACACCGACAGCACCGGCACCGATGGCAGCACCGAGACCGGCGGGGAAGGTACCGGCGGGGAAGATACCAGCGGGGAAGGTACGGGCACCGATGCTGCTACAGAAAAGAGGAAGCATAAGAAGCAGAGGATACGAAAACCTAACAAACTAGGGATTGGACGACTTGTGATCACAAAGATGGCACCTGGCAAGTTTGAGCCATTAGAGCCGGAAGAACCTCACAAGTGCTATGGGAACCAAGTAGGATGCATCCTACGGGAATGCGCGAGCATCAACGACGATGACTTAAGGAGTAAAGAACATTTGACGCAGTTGCTCCTAACGAAGTTGCACAAGAGATTCAAGTTCCCCGACCGGGATGATAAGATAGAACAAACGTGGGATGATCCGAAGATGAAAAAGATTAGCAACCACGCCATGGGCATGTTCAACAATGATTTGGCCTCCTGGAAAGGGAGGGTGAAACGAGCTATTGAGGCTGAGGAACCCCTGTCCAAGATTCTGGAGGAAAATCTGACACTTACGGAAGAGGGGTTCGAAAAGTTCAAGGACACTTGCGCTACCGAGGCAGCCAAGGCTAAGGCTGCGAAATTCAAGAGCCTTCAGTAAAGGAACACGGGGAAGCATCGCCTCGGAAGCCGTGTCTACCTCGGTAAAAGGCCCATATGGGATAAGGAGGATGCGGAACGTGAAGCCGCGGGTCTCCTAGACCCCTTCGTGAAGTTCACCAACCCCTTGGAGCGTGACTTCATCAGGGCCCGCTACAAGTGGGACAAGGAGAAAAAAAATTTACACGTACCAGATCACGAGGAAATTGATTAGACTACTGCAGAAGCATCACCAGCTTGCAGCCGAAAGCCCTACTTCTCCGATGAGGACCAAGTGGGACACCCCTCTCAACCGGGCCTTGAACGAACTTAAGGGACTCTCTTTGGGCCAGCGGCCGCAATATGGTCGTGTGCACGGCGCTGGAGACGGCGCCACGTGGAAGGTGTTTTACAACGAGGGCCCGGAGGCCAAGAAGAAGAAAAAGAAGTTTAGTCAGGCGGACATCGACGCGAAGGTGAAGCTTGCGGTCGAGAAAAAAGCAGCTGAGGACGCGGAAAAAATAGCCGAGGAGAAAAATGAGTTGCTACAGCAGGCAGTCAGTGCAGCTATAACTACCTGCAGAAATGATTTCGCTACTAACTTGGTTCCAGCTATCATCAACTGGACGAAGGAAAATCCAGACAAGACGGTACATGATTTCCCGATGCCCAGTTTCATCGGGAGCAACTCCATGAACAACAACAACACCGCACCATCACTTGCTCACGCAATCGGGCCTCCTCTCGCGGTCGCTCCCGCTCATAGTAGCCCGTCCTCAGTCTCTGGCGCGCTAGGTGGGCCTTCATCTTTGGCTGAGCTCGACGCCGTCATGGTAATTACATGTCGCACCAACATATATATATATATATATAGAATATTCCTTTTTTGTTGCCTTTCGGATGTTTTACGCCACAGACATATGTGTTTGCAGGGCGAAGAAACCCTGTGCACCATACTCTACTTGATAAAAGGCCAGAAGGTCGACGTGGGAAAGGGGATGATATTGAACCCCTTGAAACCCACGTTCCACAACCAGCCGATCCCCGCTGGGCATTTCAGGGTTAGCTTGTCGAGTGTGAAATCGGGGCACGAGGCGTTGCCTCCTCCAGTACAGCATGTGGGAGAGGACGACAAGACCTCGCCGCAGATTGGAAGCTGCAAGGGTTGGGTGCTGCTATGGCCGAAGAATCTTATTCGTCTGGAGCCGGCCGAGAGCACACCAATAACCACACATCAACAAGCATGTGCGGAGACCACCACCCCGCCTACGCAATTACCAGCTCCTGTATTGCCGAGTGAGAGCGGCGGACGACGTGATGAAGGGGGTGCAATAGTACTGATGTAATCGGTCCTGTAGAACAGAGAATGGATGATGAGACGGAGGTTGACCCTATGGGTTTCCTCAATACAAACGCGTATGACTGTGACATAGATATGATGAGTCAATCATATGACGAATCGGGCTATCAGCATGCTAATGAGGATATGGATGATATGCCCAGGCAGGAAGGTCGTTGGAAGGATTGCAAAAAGTCTCTCTTCATGAATTCCTCATAGGACACGCCTGAAGATGTCGCCTCAACACAGGCTCAACTAGCCGGGGGTCGTACAGTGCTTAGCCCGAGAACCCTGGGGCAGGGGTTAAGGAAGGGTCTGGAAGGTGTGCCCAAGAAAAAGGAGAGGAAGAGATCGGGGAAGATAACTGCCTCCAAACAAGCCAGAGCACAAAGCAGCCAGACGATGCATTCTGAAGAGTGTGTACCCGTGAAAGGTGCGGCCATGTTCCATCTCATGGGCGAGCCGATGCTACCGCCTAAACCGCTGGAGGCACTATCAGAAGATCTCAGGAGACTGCACGATCATGTGTTGTCGACTGAGAAAAGCCTACTAGCCTCAAAGGATCCAGGATATCCGACATACGCGGCTCTTGTGCCTGAGGGGAAGTGCTACATCGAGACACGGCCCGCGGAGGTGTTCTTCCTGAGGTTTGACCATATCTTTGAGATGTTTCTGACAAGGTGGCTCGATTTTACGATCGTCCGCCTTTTTGCGCTACATATGAGCTCCGTCATGAAGAGTGAAGAAGTCTCGCAAATCTGTGTGGCGGATTCGTACTACATGCACGAGTCTTTCTTGAGTCTCGGCGACTTTGAGCATGAAACTGCTAGGGAGTACCTCCAAAACTTCATGGTACAGAATAAGGACCGGAAATTGTCCTCGTGCCTTATCATCCAAAGTAAGTCAGTTCCAGATAACCCTTTCGTACATTTCAATCATTCCTTTTCTCTCATATGGGGAATAATTTGAGGTGTCTTTTCCCCGCAGCAATGGGCGCGCCGTCCTTATCATTCTTTACCCGCAAGTCTCCCACGCCGTGTATTTTGACCCTTCCAGAGACTACGAGAAAAAAGACTACACCCACATAATGAATATTCTAGATGATGCTCTCCAAGGCTTCAACATTAGAGGTGGCCACATGCAGATCAGGAAACAAAGGAACAAGAAGATGGGTTTCGCGCATAAAACTAACTTCTCCTGCATCCATGTCCCAAAACCAAGCAAGAAGGATGGATTCTACATCGTCCATCTCATGATTCAATTCAACACGGATCACCAAAAGCTTCGCATGAGAAGAAGAAATGATGATCATATCCACAAGTGGCTAGAATCTCATGGAGAAGTGGATTATAAACTTAGAGATGACTTCTTTCACATCCAAAGGGACATTGCGACGATCATCATGAAAGAAGTCGTCGATGAGAAGGGGATGTTCCACCATGGCCCTATATCGCGAGCTGACGTCCGAACTCGCATAGGCATGCAACGTCTAGACCTCATGCCATTCAAGAAGCTAGGGTCCATCCTCGATGATATGGAAGGATGGAACTTCTAGTGATTTATGATGCCGGTGATGATGATATGTGTCGGTTGAACTTGTATACTTTTTGTAGCGATGAAACTTTGTGATGTCCACGGTCCCTGCCGAACTTGCATAATGCTACTTTGTTAGTTTGCGTACGATGACCTGCGTACCTCTAGTTAATTAGTTTGCGTACTGTATGTTGCATCTAGTTGCTAACCCTTTGTTTTTCAGTGTTGCTCTAGTATATTTTGTTGCATATATATGATTGTACATCCTCTTCATGAACATGCATCTCTAATAGGTACCTAGTTTCTTGATGGCGAGATGGAAGTGCTATGTCGTGTACAAAGGGAAGGTTCCGGGGGTGTACAACGAGTGGCATGAGTGTCAGGCGCAAGTGAATGTGTTCTCAGGCGCCAGCCATAAAGGCTTCAAAAGCAGACAAGAAGGAGACTAGTTACCTGAGGTCTCGTAACCGCCACCTCATGTACTGCATAGTTCCGCTCTCACTCATAGTGATAGCTCTTCTCGCTATACCTTTGTTTAGATGGATGACGTTGTAGTTCCAAGTATTCGAGACTTGCATGTATCGCTATTTTCAAGATGATGACAAGATACTACTTTGTGTTGGATGATGATTATGATGAGACTATTGGTATGTATATGCTATGATTATATTTGTGGTCTCGCGGGCATTTGTATGTGTATCATGATGACATTTGTATGTGCTAAAGATTCTTCTATAAAACCTGTTCAAATACAAAACAAATATGCCGAAAAAAACTACTAAAATTAGCAGTAGCGAGTGGAGAAAAGTTAGCAGCAGCGCAGTAGTAGCAGTAGCGCGCACAGGAGAAGTGCGCTATAGCTATTAGCACTAGCGAGCTCTCTGTAAGAACGCTGCTGCTACACTTGTATATCAATAGCGCGGGAGCGCACGCGCTGCTGCTACGAGTTAGCTGTAGCGCCTTATTAGTAGCACCGGTCCCCGCGCTACTGATACACCTAGAACCCGCGCTACTGCTAGGCTTTTCCCTAGTAGTGCTCCCTTATCCTCTTTCTCCCATCAGTCCTATCCCCTCCATCTCTCTCTCTCTTTCACCAGCGAGAGAAATCCCCCTCCATGAGATTCAGCACCGGCCCCTGCTACTAGCCATGGCCACTCAGAGCAACTCTAGTAGACCCCGCATCCCACCCTGGCCCGCAAAATAACCGCCAAATTACGGTCGGGGCCGAAAAATCCGCACGATCAGACCCCGCATCCCGCCCCGACCCACAATTTTTTTGCGGGGCACGACAAATCTTCTCCCCCAACCTCTATCTTCACGGGCTGGGAGGCCGACCCAAGCTGAACCCCTATCCGGCGCGAGATTTGGCGGGAGGGACATTTTCGCGCGCCCTTTCCCGCTCCCCGCACCCTCCGCCACCATTGCCCCCCCCCTCCGCAAGCTTCGGTTCCTCCTCCCCGGCCGTTCCTCGCCGTCATGGAGGACCCTATGCTGTCCCCCGTCACCGTCGAGGTCGTGCATGCTCCTTCCCCTCGGGCGGATCTCGTCGCCCGCCATGTTGCCCCCGCCGCTGTCGCCCAAGCACACGCCGTGCCTCCCTGCAAGCGGCAGGGCAACGTGGTCGCGCAGGGCGGGAATTGTTGGGGAACGTAGTAACTTCAAAAAGATTCCTACGCACACACAAGATCATGGTGATGCATAGCAACAAGAGGGGAGAGTGTTGTCCATGTACCCTCGTAGACCGAAAGCGGAAGCGTTAGAACAACACGGTTGATGTAGTCATATGTCTTCACGGCCCGACCGATCAAGCACCGAAACTACGACACCTCCGAGTTCTAACACACGTTCAGCTCGATGACGTCCCTTGTACTACGATCCAGCCGAGTGTCGAGGGAGAGTTCCGTCAGCATGACGGCGTGGTGACGATCTTGATTTTCTACCATCGCAGGGCTTTGCCTAAGCACCGCTACAATATTATCGAGGAGGACTACGGTGGAGGGGGGCACCGCACACGACTAAGAGATCAAGAGATCAATTGTTGTGTCTATGGGGTGCCCCCCTCCCCCGTATATAAAGGAGTGGAGGAGGGGGCCGGCCAAGGGGGGTGGCGCGCCCTAGGGGGGAGTCCAACCCCAACCGGGAGTACGACTCCCCCTTTTCCTATTAGTGAGAGGGAGAGGGAAGGAAGAGGTGGGAGGGAAGAAGGAAAGGGGGGGCCGGCCCCCCTACCAATTCGGATTGGGCTTGGGGGGCGCCCCCTCCTTTGCTTCTTCTCCCTCCTTTCCACTAAGGCCCAATAAGGCCCATATACCTCCCGGGGGGTTCCGATAACCTCCCGGAGCTCCGGTATTGTCCCAATCTCACCCGGAACCTTTTCGGTGTCCAATATATAGATCTTTGTGTCTCGACCATTTCGAGACTCCTCGTCAAGTCCGTGATCATATCCGGGACTCCGAACAACCTTCGGTACATTAAAACTTATAAACTCATAATAAAACTATCAACGAAACCTTAAGCGTGCGGACCCTACGGGTTCGAGAACTATGTAGACATGACCGAGACTCATTTCCGGCCAATAACCAATAGCGGAACCTAGATGCTCATATTGGCTCCTACATATTCTACGAAGATCTTTATCGGTCAAACCGCATAACAACATACGTTGTTCCCTTTGTCATCGGTATGTTACTTGCCCGAGATTCGATCGTCGGTATCCAATACCTAGTTCAATCTCGTTACCGGCAAGTCTCTTTACTCGTTACGTAATGCATCATCTCGTAACTAACTCATTAGCTACATTGCTTGCAAGGCTTATAGTGATGTGCATTACCGAGAGGGCCCAAAGATACCTCTCCGACAATCGGAGTGACAAATCCTAATCTCAAAATACGTCAACTCGACAAGTACCTTTGGAGGCACCTGTAGAGCACCTTTATAATCACCCAGTTATGTTGTGACATTTGGTAGCACACAAAGTGTTCCTCCGATAAACGGAGTTACATAATCTCATAGTCATAGGAACATGTATAAGTCATGAAGAAAGCAATAGAACATACTAAACGATCAAGTGCTAAGCTAACGGAATGGGTCAAGTCAATCACATAATTCTCCTAATGATGTGATCCTGTTAATCAAATGACAACTCATGTCTATGGTTAGGAAACTTAACCATCTTTGATTTACGAGCTAGTCAAGTAGAGACATACTAGTGACACTATGTTTGTGTATGTATTCACACATGTATTATGTTTCCGGTTAATAAAATTCTAGCATGAATAATAAACATTTATCATGATATAAGGAAATAAATAATAACTTTATTATTGCCTCTAGGGCATATTTCCTTCAGTCTCCCACTTGCACTAGAGTCAATAATCTAGTTCACATCGCCATGTGATTTGACATCAATAGTTCACATCTTTATGTGGTTAACACCCATAGTTCACATCGATATGTGACCAACACCCAAAGGGTTTACTAGAGTCAGTAATCTAGTTCACATCACTATGTGATTAACATCCAAAGAGTACTAAGGTGTGATCATGTTATGCTTGTGAGATAATTTTAGTCAACGGGTCTGTCACATTCAGATCTGTAAGTATTTTGCAAATTCTATGTCTACAATGCTCTGCACGGAGCTACTCTAGCTAATAGCTCCCACTTTCAATATGTATCTAGATAGAGACTTAGAGTCATCTGGATCAGCGTCAAAAACTTGCATTGAAGTAACCCTTTACGACGAACCTTTTGTCACCTCCATAATCGAGAAACATATCCTTATTCCACTAAGGATAATTATGACCGTTGTCCAGTGATCTACTCCTAGATCACTATTGTACTCCCTTGCCAAACTCAGTGGTAGGGTATACAATAGATCTGGTACACAGCATGGCATACTTTGTAGAACCTATGGCTGAGGCATAGGGAATGACTTTCATTCTCTTTCTATCTTCTGCCGTGGTCGGGCTTTGAGTCAATTTCACAGCAGGCAAGAACTATTTCTTTGAATGTTCCATTTTGAACTGCTTCAAAATCTTGTCAAGGTATGTACTCATTGAAAAATTTATCAAGCGTTTTGATCTATCTCTATAGATCTTGATGCTCAATATGTAAGCAGCTTCACCAAGGTCTTTCTTTGAAAAACTCCTTTCAAATACTCATTTATGCTTTTCAGAAAAAATTCTACATTATTTCCGATCAACAATATGTCATTCACATATACTTATCAGAAATGTTGTAGTGCTCCCACTCACTTTCTTGTAAATACAGGCTTCACCGCAAGTCTATATAAAACTATATGCTTTGATCAACCTATCAAAGCGTATATTCCAACTCCAAGATGCTTGCACCAGTCCATAGATGGATCACTGGAGCTTGCACATTTTGTTAGCACCTTTAGGATCGACAAAACCTTCTGGTTGCATCATATACACCTCTTTTTTAAGAAATCCATTAAGGAATGTAGTTTTGACATCCATTGCCAGATTTCATAAAATGTGGCAATTTGCTAACATGATTCGAACAGACTTAAGCATCGCTACGAGTGAGAAAATCTCATCATAGTCAACACCTTGAACTTTGTGAAAAACCTTTTTTCAACAAGTCTAGCTTTGTAGATAGTAACACTACTACCAGCGTCTGTCTTCCTCTTGAAGATCCATTTATTTCTATGGCTTGCCGATCATCGGGCAAGTCAATCAAAGTCCACACTTTGTTCTCATACATGGACCCCATCTCAGATTTCATGGCCTCAAGCCATTTCGCGGAATCTGGGCTCATCATCGTTTCCTCATAGTTCGTAGGTTTGTCATGGTCAAGTAACATGACCTCCAGAACAGGATTACCGTACCACTCTGGTGCGGACCTCACTCTGGTTGACCTACAAGGTTCGGTAGTAACTTGATCTGAAGTTACATGATCATCATCATTAGCTTTCTCACTAATTGGTGTAGGAGTCACAGGAACAGATTTTTGTGATGTACTATTTCCAATAAGGGAGCATGTACAGTTACCTCATCAAGCTCTACTTTCCTCCCACTCACTTCTTTTGAGAGAAACTCCTTCTCTAGAAAGGATCCATTCTTCGAAACGAATGTCTTGCCTTCGGATCTGTGATAGAAGGTGTACCCAACAGTCTCCTTTGGGTATCCTATGAAGATACATTTTTTTGATTTGGGTTTGAGCTTATCAGGTTGAAACTTTTTCACATAAGCATCGCAGCCCCAAACGTTAAGAAACGGCAACTTTGGTTTCTTGCCAAACCACAGTACATATGGTGTCGTCTCAACGGATTTAGATGGTGCCCTATTTAACGTGAATGCAACTGTCTCTAATGCATAACCCAAAACAATAGTGGTAAATCGGTAAGAGACATAATAGATTGCACTATATCCAATAAAGTACGGTTATGACATTCAGACACACCATTAAGCTGTGGTGTTCCAGGTGGCATGAGTTTGTGAAACTATTCCACATTGTTTTAATTGAAGACCAAACTCGTAACTCAAATATTCTCCTCCACGATCAGATCGTAGAAACTTTATTTTCGTGTTACGATGATTTTCCACTTCACTCTGAAATTCTTTGAACTTTTTAAGTGTTTCATACTTGTGTTTCATTAAGTAGATATACTCATATCTGCTTAAATCATCTATGAAGTTCAGAAAATAACAATACCCGCCGCGAGTCTTAACACTCATCGGATCGCATACATCAGTATGTATTATTTTCAATAAGTCAGTTGCTCGCTCCATTGTTCCGGAGAACGGAGTCTTAGTCATCTTGCCCATAAGGCATGGTTCGCAAGCATCAAGTGATTCATAATCAAGTGATTCCAAAATCCCATCAGCATGGAGTTTCTTCATGCGCTTTACACCAATATGACCTAAATGGTAGTGCCACAAATAAGTTGCACTATCATTATTAACTTTGCATCTTTTGGCTTCAATATTATGAATATGTGTATTATTACGATCGAGATCCAACAAACCATTTTATTGGGTGTATGACCATAGAAGGTTTTATTCATGTAAATAGAACAACAATTATTCTCTAATTTAAATGAATAACTGTATTGCAATGAACATGTTCAAATCATATTCGTGCTCAACGCAAACACTAAATAACACTTATTTAGGTTCAACACTAATCCCGAAAGTATAGGGAGTGTGCGATGATGATTATATCGATCCTGGAACCACTTCCAACGCACATCATCACTTCACCCTCAACTAGTCTATGTTCATCCTGCAACTCCCGTTTCGAGTTACTACTCTTAGCAACTGAACTTGTATCAAATACCGAGGGGTTACTATGAACACTAGTAACGTACACATTAATAATATGTATATCAAATATACCTTTGTTTACTTTGCCATCCTTCTTACCCACCAAATGTTTGGGGTAGTTCCGCTTCCAGTGACCATTTCTTTGCAGTAGAAGCACTCGGTTCTAGGCTTGGGTCTAGCTTTGGGCTTCTTCATGGGAGTGACAACTTTCTTGTCATTCTACTTGAAGTTCCATTTCTTTCCCTTTGCCCTTTTCTTGAAACTAGTGGTCTTGTCAATCATCAACACTTGATGTTGTTTCTTGATTTCTACCTTCGTTGATTTCAACATCACGAAGAGCTTGGGAATCATTTTCGTCATCCCTTGCATACTATGGTTCATCACGAAGTTCAAGTAACTTGGTGACGGCGACTAGAGAACTCTGTCAATCACTATCTTATCTGGAAGATTAACTCCCACTTGATTCAAGCGATTGTAGTACCCAGACAATCTGAGCACATGCTCACTAGTTGAGCAATTCTCCTCCATCTTTTAGCTATAGAACTTGTTGGAGACTTCATATCTCTCAACTCGGGTATTTGCTTGAAATATTAGTTTCAACTCCTGGAACATCTCATATGGTCCATGACGTTCAAAATGTCTTTGAAGTCCCGATTCTAAGTCATTAAGCATGGTGCCCTTAAACTATTAAGTAGTCATCATATTGAGCTAGCCAAACATTCATAACGTCTGCATCTGCTCCTGCAATAGGTCTGTCACCTAGTGGTGCATCAAGGACATAATTCTTCTGTGCAGCAATGAGGATAAACCTCAGATCATGGACTCAGTCCACATCATTGCTACTATCATTTTTCAACTTAATTTTCTCTAGGAACACATATAAAAACATAGGGAAGCAAGAACACGAGCTATAGATCTACAACATGATTTGGAAAATACTATCAGGACTAAGTTCATGATAAATTAAAGTTCAATTAATCATATTACTTAAGAACTCCCACTTAGATAGACATCTCTCTAATCATCTAAGTGATCACATGATCCAAATAAACTAAACCATAACCGATCATCACGTGAAATGGAGTAGTTTTCAATGGTGAACATCACTCTGTTGATCATATCTACTATACGATTCACGCTCGACCTTTCGGTCTCAGTGTTCCGAGGCCATATCTGCATATGCTAGGCTCATCAAGTTTAACCTGAGTATTCTGCGTGTGCAAAACTAGCTTGCACCCACTGTAGATGGACGTAGATCTTATCACACCCGATCATCACGTGGTGTCTGGGGACGATGAACTTTGGCAACGGTGCATACTCAGGGAGAACACTTTTATCTTGAAATTTAGTGAGAGATCATCTTATAATGCTACCGTCAATCAAAGCAAGATAAGTGGCATAAAAGATAAACATCACATGCAATCAATATGAGTGATATGATATGGCCATCATCATCTTGTGCTTGTGATCTCCATCTCTGAAGCACCTTCATGATCACCATAGTCACCGGCGCGACACCTTGATCTCCATCGTAGCATCGTTGTCGTCTCGCCAACTATTGTTTCGACGACTATCGCTACCGCTTAGTGATAAAGTAAAGCAATTATTAGGGCGATTGCATTTCATACAATAAAGCGACAACCATATGGCTCCTGCCAGTTGCCGATAACTTCAGTTACAAAACATGATCATCTCATACAATAAAATATAGCATCACGTCTTGACCATATCACATCACAACATGCCCTGCAAAGACAAGTTAGACGTCCTCTACTTTGTTGTTGCAAGTTTTACGTGGCTGCTACGGGCTTAGCAAGAACCTTTCTTACCTACGCATCAAAACCATAACGATAGTTCGTCAAGTTAGTGCTGTTTTAACCTCTGCAAGGACCGGGCGTAGCCACACTCGGTTCAACTAAAGTTAGAGAAATAGACACCCGCTAGTCACCTGTGTGCAAAGCACGGCGGTAAAACCAGTCCCGCGTAAGCGTACGCGTAATGTCGGTCCGGGCCGCTTCATCCAACAATACCGCTGAACCAAAGTATGACATGTTGCTAAGCAGTATGACTTGTATCGCCCACAACTCACTTGTGTTCTACTCGTGCGTATAACATCAACGCATAAAACCTAGGCTCGGATGCCACTGTTGGGGAACGTAGTAATTTCAAAAAAATTCCTACACACACAAGATCATGGTGATGCATAGCAACGAGAGGGTAGAGTGTTGTCCATGTACCCTCGTAGACCGAAAGCGGAAGCGTTAGAACAACGCGGTTGATGTAGTCGTACGTCTTCACGGCGCGACCGATCAAGCACCGAAACTACGACACCTCTGAGTTCTAACACACGTTCAGCTCAATGACATCCCTCATACTCCGATCCAGCTGAGTATCGAGGGAGAGTTCCGTCAGCACGACAGCGTGGTGACGATCTTGATGTTCTACCGTCGCAGGGCTTCGCCTAAGCACCGCTACAATATTATCGAGGAGGACTATGGTGGAGGGGGGCACCGCACACGGCTAAGAGATCAAGAGATCAATTGCTGTGTCTATGGGGTGCTCCCCTCCCCCGTATATAAAGGAGTGGAGGAGGGGGCCGGCCAAGGGGGGTGGCGCGCCCTAGGGGGGAGTCCAACCCCAACCGGGAGTAGGACTCCCCCTTTTCCTATTAGGAGAGGGAGAGGGAAGGAAGAGGTGGGAGGGAAGAAGGAAAGGGGGGGCCGGCCCCCCTCCCAATTCGGATTGAGCTTGGGAGGGGGGGCCCCCCCTGCTTTGCTTCTTCTCCCTCCTTTCCACTAAGGCCCAATAAGGCCCATATACCTCCCGGGGGGTTCCGATAACCTCCCGGAGCTCCGGTATTATCCCAATCTCACCCGGAACCTTTCTGGTGTCCAAATATAGTTGTCCAATATATCGATCTTTATGTATCGACCATTTCGAGACTCCTCGTCAAGTCAGTGATCATATCCGGGACTCCAAACAACGTTCGGTACATCAAAACTTATAAACTCATAATAAAACTGTCAATGAAACCTTAAGCGTGCGGACCCTACGGGTTCGAGAACTATGTAGACATGACCGAGACTCGTTTCCGGTCAATAACCAATAGCGGAACCTGGATGCTCATATTGGCTCCTACATATTCTACGAAGATCTTTATCGGTCAAACCGCATAACAGCATACGTTGTTCCCTTTGTCATCGGTATGTTACTTGCCCGAGATTCGATCGTCGGTATCCAATACCTAGTTCAATCTCGTTACCGACAAGTCTCTTTACTCGTTACATAATGCATCATCTCGTAACTAACTCATTAGCTACATTGCTTGCAAGGCTTATAGTGATGTGCATTACCGAGAGGGCCCAGAGATACCTCTCCGACAATTGGAGTGACAAATCCTAATCTCAAAATACGTGAACTCAACAAGTACCTTTGGAGACACCTGTAGAGCACCTTTATAATCACCCAGTTACGTTATGACGTTTGGTAGCACACAAAGTGTTCCTCTGGTAAACGGGAGTTACATAATCTCATAGTCATAGGAACATGTATAAGTCATGAAGAAAGCAATAGAACATACTAAACGATCAAGTGCTAAGCTAACGGAATGGGTCAAGTCAATCACATCATTCTCCTAATGATGTGATCCCGTTAATCAAATGAAAACTCATGTCTATGGTTAGGAAACTTAACCATCTTTGATTTACGAGCTAGTCAAGTAGAGGCATACTAGTGACACTATGTTTGTCTATGTATTCACACATGTATTATGTTTCTGGTTAATACAATTCTAGCATGAATAATAAGCATTTATCATGATATAAGGAAATAAATAATAACTTTATTATTGCCTCTAGGGCATATTTCCTTCAGGAATCCGGCTGCTGCCCCCGCCGCGACGGCCCGCACTCCGGGCACCAACGCCGCAGTGCGATCCCGGTCAGCGGCAGAGAAGGCCAGCAAGGCCGCGGGCGTAAAGCGGAGGAAGGTTCCGGCTTCAAGGAAGCCATCTTCTTCAATCTCTCACTCCATCCCCCTGCAAGGAGGTGCTCCGACGATGCCGTTCAACGGTGCCGCTCCACCCGCGAGCGAGGTGTTCGACGAAATGGTCGGAAGGTATGCCTCTTCGGTCTTGGCGATTCCCTTTCATTTTTCGCCATTAGTCTCGATAGCTCGTGACTTGTTATGGTTCGCTATAGCGGTGGTTCGAACAATGCAACAACCGAGTTCGTGAACTTGTTGGACACAAACGCGGTTGACATTGATCAAGCCCCTTTCGAACCATTCGACTACAATGAAATGGACGGCGGTGTGGATGATCATGGTTGTGTGTAGGAATTGGAGGAGATCGAAGCAGAAGCATTTGAGCAATCGCAATCGAAGACTGGGAAAAGCCAAAGATCGAAGAACTACACAATCTTGGAAGATCAAGCTTTGATCCAAGCATGGAGTGCGGTGTCTCTTGATGCATGCACGGGTGTTTCTCAAACCGCCACGAGATATTGGCAAAGGATCGAAGATCAATACTTCCGCATTATGAAAAAGTATCCCAATAGGACTCCACGCACATTTCGGTCTCTTCAAGGGCATTGGGAGGATATCAAGCCTATGTGCAGCCGTTGGGCAGCTTGCTTGGAGCAAGTACGCAATGCACCTCCAATTTGCACCATGGAGTCTGACTATGTGAGTTTGTTTTTCCTTTGTTCAAGTTGTGCATCATCATAACGTATCATGGGAAATGATTGCATCACTTTGTTCACATTTTGTAGGACAAGATTGCTCAACATAGATACAAGGACATGGAAGCTTCGGAAGGCAGATTCTTCAAATTAGAGCATTGTTGGGAGTTGCTCCAAAAGTGCGAGAAGTGGAAGTTGATCGACAAAGAATCCCCACCAAAGAGAGGCTCACTTGTAAACATGGACGAAGATGAGGATGATGATGGCCCAAGAAATTTGCACAAGCCCGATGGCGACAAGAAGACTAAAGAGAAGATGAAGAGAGAGCAAGAAGCATCGAGCTTGAGGGAGAAGATTGATGCCATGGTGCAATCAAATGAGTTGATGTTGTTGAAGTCGTTGGAGATCAAAAAAGAGTTGGCCGAGAAGAAGGCAAAAGAGAAGCAAGAAAAATGGCAAATGCTCAAGGAAGAGGGGCTCCGCAAAGCTGCCATTGAGGAGGGAAAAGCATGCGCCTCTGAAAACAAATCGATGTCATTGTTGCTCGCCGAAGAGAACAAGATCATGTCAATGAACCGCAATAACATGGACGACCTCACCAAAACATGGCATGATATGGCAAGGAGAGAGATCTTGAAGAGGAGAATGGTCGCCTCGGCCGGTCCGTGTTCCAGTTCCGGTGATGTTTTCTCTGCTCCATATGGTGGCAATGTGGATGATTTCGGTGCCGGAGTTGGAACAAGCGACGGAGGTGGATTCGGTGGCGCCAATGAACTTCAATATGGACTCCATGGCGCGGAGTGAAGATCGACCCCCAAGATGATGCCGGACATGGGCGCAAACCTTTGCATGCCCTCTTTTGCGTAATGAACTTCACTTTTATTTGCGCGCAGACTGTTTATGTCGTTTGAATTTGAACTTGTTTGCCAAACCCTATGTCAAATGCGAGATTTGCAGTTTACCTGTTTGCGGGTCGCGTGGTGGTGCCCAAGCAGAACCCGCAGAAGCCGACCCGTAAAAAAGTATATTTCACTAATATACTTTTTTACGAATCCGTTTGGGGGGTCTGCATCTGTGCCAGCCCGCGCCAGCCTGCAAAAGTGGTTTTGCGCGAACTACAAACGCGTTTTGCGGGACGACGGGATGCGGGGTCTGCTAGAGTTGCTCTCACCCAACCCCCTCGTCCCTCCCATCTTTACCATTTTTTGCTGCAAAAGAGATCGAGATGAGTTCCCATGGTGGTTGCGCCGCGTCGACGGTGGGCTGCATCGACGACGACTACGTCATGCAACTTCGTGGTGCTACAACCCGCGGTTACAAATGCTGGAACCGTGGCTTCCAGATGCTGGAACCATGGCGGCGAATGCTGGAAGTTCGCATCTGCAAGTGGTGACCACGCAAGATGCGGGGTGCTACAACCGGTTTGCCGGATGCTGGAACCACAGCGCTCTTTTGCTGCAATCCTGGCATCGGTAATTTGCTGCCCGACATGCGATGTGCTGGATCTCGACGAGCCCTCGCCGACGGCAACCTTTTTTTGTTGGAACCAGTGTGTGTTTTTGCTGGAACTAGCTTTTTTTTTGCTACAACCGCCCATTGGGAGTTTTCCTGCTGACTTTGTTTTGCTGGAGCCAGCTTTAGTTTTTGCTGGAACCTAGTAATTTTTTGCCTCAACCGACAATGAAAGATTTTTGTTGCTTGGCGCTCCGACCTGCGGCAAACCATGGTTAACGCGGGCTGGAACCGGCCGATGTCCGAGATGCAACCATGGCGAGCGCTGCTCTGTTTTGTACTGCATTCGGCGATGAACGGCGACGACGATGAATTTTTGCTGCAACTACCTTCTCTTTTGCTATGACTGTTTTTTTCCTTTTGCTACATCACATTCGCATAAACTCACTCGTTGACGGCGAGGGATGGCGGGCGGTGCACCGTAGGGCTGCAACCATGGAGCATCAGCGACCTGAGTTGCAATCGGTCAATGGGGAAGTTTTGAACAGGGGGTCATCAACGGGATCTCCAATTGAAATCGATGATGACTGGAGGTTCTTCAGTGAGCACCGTCATTGGAGACGACAGGTGGCCCTGCCGTCGTGAGCGGGGCGCCATGGACGACGGCCTTTTTTGGTTCCTTCGACGAGTAGGGCGCCATGAACGCCTGCGCTGGCACCACGTTCTCATTTTTGTATACAGGGACGGGGGAGGAAGATGATGATGTGGAGCATCGAATGGCTGCTGCACGCAAGATCGTACGGATGCGTGCAGACCGGCCCAAAATTTGGACCGGTGCACCGGCGCGTAGTACTGCCCAAGAAAAACCCAAGCACTGAAGCATTCACCGATCTACCAGCGCACGACCTAACTCCTGTCCTCTGCATGCACACACCAGGTGCTCCAAGCCTCCAACGTGGTGCCGCCGGTCCCAGCCGTCGTGCTACAGCTAGTGCCGCCGTTGATGGCCGCGCCATTCCCTGCCTGCCAGGTTTCCTCGTTGCTTGCTAATTTTATTAGATAATGCCATGAGAAGATATTAGAGCCGGTGTTTTGCTCTAGGTTTTAACTAAAGTACTCCGCCACTGGCACACAGGCACGCAACAGGACACACACGTACATACACATGCACTGCAAACACACACGCACGCGCGCACACGCACAGAGCAATAGCACACGGGTACACGTACACACACGCGCGCACACACACAGAGCAATAGCACACGGGTACACGTACACACACGCGCGCAACATCACACACGCGTGCACACAAACATACCACATAAGGGCAAAAGAGTCTTTTCAGGTGTCATTTAGGCTTGAAATGGATAAAAATATTATAAAAGGCATAAAATTTAAACTCGTTGTTAGATAGGAAAGAAATTATTTGTCGATGTCAAATAGGGCATAAAATTTAGACACGGTGTTAAATAAGGAATTCTCTCTAAGATATATGTGATCTGATTAGATAAGAAAATATATGTGATTTGGTAAGATAAGAAAAAAGATATGTTATTTTTGTTGTATTAGAAAATTTGTGATTGTCATTTAATAGTAGAGATAATGATAACAACAAATGTAAGCACATTGATGCGGTGTTAAATAAGGCATAAAATTATTTGTCGATGTCAAATAGGGCATCAAATTTAGACACGGTGTTAAATAAGGAATTCTCTCTAAGATATATGTGATCTGATTAGATAAGAAAATATATGTGATTTGGTAAGATAAGAAAAAAGATATGTTATTTTTGTTGTGTTAGAAAAGTTGTGATTGTCATTTAATAGTAGAGATAATGACAACAAATGTAAGCACATTGAAGAATATCTTATTTTGTTTTGAAAGGTTATTGAGAAAAATCTTATGTCTGTATTTTAGCAAGGTGGTCTCACATACATGGTGTGAATTCTAAATTCTTAATTACACGATTGAATTGAATCAACACCTGCCAAAGCAAGCACGAAACAAGATCTCCCTATTTAATGTGATTTGACTTTTTAATGGGAGGGAGGTAATAAACCAGTGGGAGGGGGTGGTGGGAGGCGAGGCGAAAAACCAGATGAAAGTAAACAGGTGAGGAGAAGCTACCAACTCCCCTTCTAGGAGTAGAGACATGTGTGATTTGATAGATAAGAAAAAACATATGTTATTTTTGTTGTATTAGAGTAGTCGTGATAATCATTTCAATACTAGGGATAATGATAACAATATATGGAAGCATGTTAAGGAATATCCTATTTTGTTTTGGCATGTTATCGAGAAAAATCTTATTTTTGTTTTCTATGAAGGTGATTTCTCATATATGTTGCGAATTTTGAATTCTTAATTACGTGATTGAACTGAATAAGCACCTACCAAAACAAGCACGTAAGAAGGTCTTACCCTTTCATGTGATTTGATTTTTAATGGGAGGGAGAAAATAAACCAATGAGAGGGGGTGGTGGGAGGTGAGGCAAAAAAAAAACAGACAAAAATAAATCGGTGAGGAGAAGCTATCAATGTTGTGCATGCCTTGTAATAATCCTACTTTTTTTTGTAGAAAAGGAGGAACCACCCCCGGCCTCTGCATCTGGGTGATGCATGCGGCCATATTATTTATTATTCACAAAGACTTTACAAAGTAATACAACAGTAAGCCCGAGGCCACCATCTAGACGACACGTGTCGCTATTCCTATCCTCTTGATGAAGGGGTGCCGAATGTCCGGACCAAATACCAAACAGACATCGCACGAAAGCCTAACATCTAATGACGGATGCTCCATTCAAGCCACATAGGCGTGACTGGGTAACACTCCGGTCCGGCGCACTCTCAGTGAGTACCACACGCACACGCTGCAAAGGGCCGTCACCACCGTCTTCCCTCGATCCATCCTCAAAGCATGTACTGAAGCATCGACCTTGTCAGGCCTCTCTATCATCGACGCCACCACGATCGAGAAGCCCTTTAGGAGTAGAGATAGATATCTTGCGTATATTCTAATCGATCTTGTAATAATCCTACTATTGCTCCGTTGGGAAACCGGGAGAAGATCAGGTGCTCCGGAGGATGCTCCTCTTCCCATGCTCTGATGTGAAGTCGGCCGCTGGATCTCAGATTAAATGGGCAAAATTAGTCAATGTGAGTTTTGCAGAAAATCCTCCGAACATCCCAGAGATAATGCTTTGGTCCAACATCCCGGTAATGCTGGTCATTGGATCATAGATATACGGCTGAGGTCGCATCGGAGCACCTAAGCTGCAATGTCAATTTTCATGAACACATCATTTTTCAGGGTCAGCTTTGACCTATAAATAGGCCTGCAACACATCAAGTTTCCTTCACCCATCTTCGACCAATTCCCTCCTCCACTCTCTCGAGCTCAGTATTAGTTTCGAGAGCTAGCAACCATGGCTGGTAGTGACCAGAAGCTTGCCACCTTGGCTCTGCTGCTAGCATTGCTTGGTTGTGTGGCGCACACGTGCGAAGCGAGCTACGGGTTTCCCAATCCGTTGCTCCGTTTGTCCAAGTTTCTTCCTCCTCCTGCCCCGTCGCTCACCTACGGTCACTACCCCAAGGTCAAGAATACTTGCTATGGAGCGGAGACAATCGTGAGTGACATTGTAAAGGAGGAGGTGAACCGCGACCGCGGCATCGGCGCCGGGCTCATCCGCCTCTTGTTCCACGACTGCTTCGTCCAGGTATGCATATGTCCAGAGTTACATACACTGCACACATGTCGATCTCTGGCATGCATGTTTGCCATTTGATCATGTGAACAATTCATGCATTTCCATGCCAGGGTTGCGATGGGTCGGTCCTCCTTGACGTTAGCACCACGCCCAACGAGCCGACCGAGAAGGACGGCATCCCCAACAGGAGCAGCCTCCGCGGCTTCGAGGTGATCGACAGGATCAAGGACGCGCTCGAGGCCACGCCCGGGTGCAAGCGTGTCGTCTCGTGCGCAGACATCGTCGCCTTTGCTGCGCGTGACGCCACCTACTTCCTCAGCAACGAGACGATGTACTTCCATATGCCGTCAGGCCGCTACGACGGGAATGTGTCCCTCGCTAGCGAGACCCTCCCTAACCTGCCCCCTCCCTTCGCCAACATCATGATGCTCGAGGCTTTGTTCGCAAACAAGGGCCTCAGCCTCGACGACATGATCACCCTCTCCGGCGCACACTCCGTTGGCATCTCCCACTGCTCGTCCTTCCGTGACCGCCTGCCGCCCAACCCTTCTTCAGACCCCACGGCTATGAACTCTACGTTGGCCAACTTGGTGACAAGTAAGTGCAGCAGAGGCGACAACCCTACGGTCGATCAGGACATCTACACCCCTGGATACTTGGACAACCAATACTACAAGAACGTGATTAACCATGAAGTGTTGTTGAAATCAGATGCCGCGCTCGAGTCGCCCAAGACAATTGAATCCGTGAAGCAAAATGCTAAGTTCTCTGTGGACTGGGAGCAAAAGTTTGGGGAAGCCATGGTGAAGATGGGCAACATCGACGTGAAGACCAGCAAGAATGGGGAGATCAGACACAAGTGCCGGTCCATCAACAAGAACTACTCCTAAGTGACTAGAAACCGACCAGAGTTGTGTGTTATTATGGACTTTCCATTATTGTTCTTCATTTAATTATTATTTTGCACTAAGGTTGTGTAACTCGTTTTCTCATTACATTTAAATTTACTGAAATTGTTATCAGTTGTGCACTTTTAAATTTATAATTAGTTAATTATATTAATCGGCATGGCTTTGTTTTAAAGGCGCTCGTCACTGTTCCCCGTAAAGCACATTTTTTGTCACACCCCTTTACTCCTGGAAAAAGTAAGGCCGCCGTACGATCTATCGCTGAAGTTCTTTATAAGAACTGTAGCATGAATCCGTCTGAAGTTATTCGGCTAATTGGGTGCCGACTGAGATCTAACGACTAGGAACGTAGTACCTAGTCAGGTGAAGTGGGTTTTGACCGGATAGCCTACTTAAACTTTTTCGGGTCAATACTCAACGCCGGTCGACGGATGGGTTGCCCAGATCGGTCACCTCCTCCTTTATTCGATCTCGCTCCACGTGACCGCATGATCTGTCGGTT
>NC_041383.1:160614886-160629080 GCF_002162155.2 Triticum dicoccoides | reverse complement strand
GGCCGTCTCACGGGCGTCGCACACCGCCTACACTGCTTGGATCATAGGTGTGCCGCACATCGCCTCAACGTCGACAACATTCGCAGCCCCGCCGTCACCGTCAAAGCACCACCCGCCGCAGTTCGGAGCCCTTGTCGTCGTCGTTGAAGCACCACCCACCGCGATTGCAACATGGCGTGCTGACGGTCACAGCCCCTCGCCGTCACCGGTTGTAACCTCGCCGTTAGGGCCACCACCGTTGAGTATTGGCCTATTCCTGAAGTACGCTACTCATGGGCCTTATATCTCTTAGAGTTGTACAACATAAACATAGCGGGTCCAACCAACACTAGATAACCAAACCAACTCATACATATACAATCTCATTCAAACAGGATCCAAAATATTCAAACTAGCGGTACCAAAATAAATAGTACCCCTATGAAACTACGTTTTTGTGATACTAGTCTTGGTCACGACTGTCGGGACTAAGTGTGCTGCTATGACTATCCTATGCCTATTGATCTGGCATTTCTTCATCTTGGTCAGCTCCTTCGGTCATGACGTAGTTGACATCTTCGGCTTCACTTGATAAGTCTGGCTCCTGGTAGATATGCTATCCATTTGCTTCGGGATCCTCCGGGTTATCCTCTATAGGGACTCTAAAGGGTTTAGAATACAAGGGATGAATACATGATGTACTTAACAAATTCATAAGTATTGTGAGGGATGAATACAATAGGTATATTACCATGATATTTATTAAAAAAAGGTATTGGAGAATACGTTCAACACATTTTTCCCGGGGGCAAAGTTAACATGGTGTTTCTACATAAATTACACCAAAAGTTATTGATGTATGTTTGTACAACGTATGGAATTGTATTTATGCACTAATGAGAAGAGACAAAAATGATCAAATAGTTGTATTTAATTTAAACTCGACAAGAATCAAGTAGGGGGCAGTTGGCAAGTGGACTAAGATCTCAACACTAAAGTTTTGAGTTCAAATCTCGTCTTCAACAATGAATTTTTGGGCTATAAAGCTGCAAACGTACTCTGGTCCATGTCAATGACGCTTCTATTGTGTAGGAAAAAAAATCAAGGTTAATGCTCTATCCCAACTCTATGAACAAATTAGGATCATCAATAAAAGTTTTGAGTTCAAATCTCGTCTTCAACAATGAATTTTTGGGCTATAAAGCTGCAAACGTACTCTGGTCCATGTCAATGACGCTTCTATTGTGTAGGAAAAAAAATCAAGGTTAATGCTCTATCCCAACTCTATGAACAAATTAGGATCATCAATAAATGTGTATTAGGTTCCACAAAATCGCAATCTCATTAAAAGGCGTACTATGCCACAAAAATCGCAATCCCATATTAGGATCACCATTAAATGCGCAAATTAGAATCCCATAAAATCGCAAGCCATCATCAACAAATTTGCCAAGGGTAATTTAGTCCTAACACATCTATAATTCCGTGCCTTCGTCACTCTACTGAAAATAATACACCTTACATAACGGAACCGAGGGAGTACAAGACAGCCAATGATTTTGTTGCTATTTTTAAATCAATATTTTCTATTTACACGAACTTTGACCCACGAAAAAAAATATGCACCGAAGACTTGATGACCTATATGTACAAACACTGCGCTAAATTTTGACCTGGAAAAAGTTATTGAAAAATATACCCTCGTAACTCCTGCATAAATAGTTTGTTAATATATGCATCGTTGACCTGATAACGTATGTACAAACATCATGGTAACATTTGATCGGGAAAAAGGTTGTTGAAACACATACCTCCGGTAATTTATGTGTAATTAAATAACATGATAATACCCCCTGCAAAAAATAACATGATAATACATACGCTGCAGACCTGATAAGCTATGTGCACACATCGCGATAACTTTTTGACTGGGGGAATTTTGTTGAAAAATATATTCTCGAAAACTAAAATGTAAAGGACGTGATAACCTAAGTACAAACACCAAAATAACTTTTTGATTGAGGAAAAAAGTTGTTAAAAACCATACCACAATAACTTCTGTGTAAATACGGTAATATAAGCACAACAAAGATGATAACCTATGTACAAACACCATGATAACTTTTAACCCGGGGGAGAAAAGTTGTTGAAAAGTATACCCTCCAGTAACTTCTACATAAAAACATACCCTTGGGTTAAATTTTATCACACCCAGGCTAAGTAATTTATCAGCTATATTTTGCATATATTACCATGCTATTGAAGTAATTTTTGACCTTTCGGTAATTATTTGAAAAACATATTCTTCCTAATGTCAGTGTAAATTGCATGGTAATATACTCACAACCGAGCTGATAACCCATTTAGTATAAACATCACTCTAACTTTTGACCCGAGGGAAAAACTTGTTGAAAAACATATCCCTAGTAACTTATGTCTAAATAGTATGGTAAGACACGCACAATAGAGCCGATAACTCAAATACAAACACTGCGGCAACTTTCACCCAAGAAAAATATATTAAAAACATAAGCCGATAACTCTAAGTAAGAAGCATGGTAATATACAAACAACAGAGCAGATGACTCATGAACAAAACACCGAGGTAACTTTTGATCCGAGGGAAAAAATCGTTGGAAAAAAAATACTCTCGGTAACTTATGTTGGAAATATGCCCTAGAGGCAATAATAAAAGCATTATTATTATATTTCCTTGTTCATGATAATTGTCTTTTATTCATGCTATAATTGTATTATCCGGAAATCGTAATACATGTGTGAATACATAGACCACAATACGTCCCTGGTGAGCCTCTAGTTGACTAGCTCGTTGGTCAACAGATAGTCATGGTTTCCTGACTATGGACATTGGATGTCATTGACAACGGGATCACATCATTAGGAGAATGATGTGATGGACAAGACCCAATCCTAAGCATAGCACAAGATCGTGTAGTTCGTTTTGCTAGAGGTTTTTCAACGTCAAGTATCTCTTCCTTAGACCATGAGATCGTGTAACTCCCGGATACCGTAGGAGTGCTTTGGGTGTACCAAACGTCACAACGTAACTGGGTGACTATAAAGGTACACTACAGGTATCTCCGAAAGTGTCTGTTGGGTTGACACGGATCGAGACTGAGATTTGTCACTGCGTATGACGGAGAGGTATCTCTGGGCCCACTCGGTAATGCATCATCATAATGAGCTCAAAGTGACCAAGTGCTTGGTCACGGGATCATGCATTACGGTACGAGTAAAGTGACTTGCCGGTAACGAGACTGAACGAGGTATTGGGATACCGACGATCGAGTCTCGGGCATGTAACGTACCGATTGACAAAGGGAATAGTATACGGGGTTGCTTCAATCCTCGACATCGTGGTTCATCTGATGACATCATCGAGGAGCATGTGGGAGCCAACATGGGTATCCACATCCCGCTGTTGGTTATTGACCTGAGAGCCGTCTCGGTCATGTCTGCGTGTCTCCCGAACCCGTAGGGTCTACACACTTAAGGTTCGGTGACGCTAGGGTTATTAGGAAGACTTGTATGTGATTAGCGAATGTTGTTCGGAGTCCCGGATGAGATCCCGGACGTCACGAGGAGTTCCGGAAGGGTCTAGAGGTAAAGATTTATATATGGGAAGTTGTCAAATGGACACCGAAAAGTTTCGGGGGCATATCGGTATTGTACCAGGGCCACCGGAAGGGTTTCGGGGGTCCACCGGGAGGGGCCACCCCTCCCGGGGGGCCACATGGGCTGCGTGGGGCAGGAGCCAGCCCCTGGAGGGCTGGGCGCCCCCCCCCCTTGGGCCCATGCGCCTAGGGTTGGGGGGAACCCTAGAGGGGGCGCCCCCTTTGCTTGGGGGGCAAGTCCCCCCTCCCTGGCCGCCGCCCCCTCTAGATCCCATCTAGAGGGGCCGGCCCCCCTTGCCCCTTCCCCTATAAATAGAGGGGTGAGGGGAGGGCTGCACACCCAAGCCAAGGCGCAGCCCCTCCCCTCCCCAACACCTCTCCTTCTCCGTCACGAGCTTAGCGAAGCCCTGTCGGAGTGCTGCTTCTCCACCAACACCACGCCGTCGTGCTGCCGGTGGAGCTGTCTTCCTCAACCTGTCCTTCCTCCTTGCTGGATCAATACGAAGGAGACGTCGCCCGTACCGTACGTGTGTTGAACGCGGAGGTGCTGTCCGTTCAGCACTTGGTCATCGGTGATCTGAATCACGTCGAGTACGACTCCATCATCACCGCTCCCTCGAACGCTTCCGTACGCGATCTACAAGTGGTATGTAGATGCAAACTCACTCCCTTGACTCGTTGCTTGGATGAACTCATAGATGGATCTTGGTGAAACCGTAGGAAAAATTTTAATTTTCTGCAACGTTCCCCAACAGTGGCATCATGAGCTAGGTCTATGCGTAGTTCTCTATTGCACGAGTAGAACACAATTTTGTTGTGGGCGTAGATCTTGTCAACTTGCTTGCTGCTACTAGTCTTATCTTGCTTCAGTGGTATTGTGGGATGAAGCGGCCCGGATCAACCTTACACGTACGCTTACGTGAGACCGGATCCACCGACTGACATGCACTAGTTGCATAAGGTGGCTGGCGGGTGTCTGTCTCTCCCACTTTAGTTGGAGCGGATTCGATGAAAAGGATCCTTATGAAGGGTAAATAGAAGTTGACAAAAAAATCACGTTGTGGTTATTCATAGGTAAGAAAACGTTCTTGCTAGAACCCAATTGCAGCCACGTAAAAGATGCAACAACAATTAGAGGACGTCTAACTTGTTTTTGCAGCAATTGTCATGTGATGTGATATGGGCAGAAGTTGTGATGAATGATGAATGATATATTGTGATGTATGAGATCATGTTCTTGTAATAGGAATCACGACTTGCATGTCGATGAGTATGACAACCGGCAGGAGCCATAGGAGTTGTCTTTATTTTTGTATTACCTGCGTGTCATTGAAGAATGCCATGTAAATTACTTTACTTTATTGCTAAACGCGTTAGCCATAGAAGTAGAAGTAGTCGTTGGCGTGACAACTTCATGAAGACACGATGATGGAGATCATGATGATGGAGATCATGGTGTCATGCCGGTGACAAGATGATCATGGAGCCCCGAAGATGAAGATCAAAGGAGCTATATGATATTGGCCATATCATGTCACTACTTTATATAATTGCATGTGATGTTTATTATGTTTTATGCATCTTGTTTACTTAGAATGACGGTAGTAAATAAGATGATCCCTTATAATAATTTTAAGAAAGTGTTCCCCCTAACTGTGCACCGTTGCTAAAGTTCGTCGTTTCGAAGCACCATGTGATGATCGGGTGTGATAGATCCTTACGTTCACATACAACGGGTGTAAGACAGATTTACACATGCAGAACACTTAGGGTTAACTTGACGAGCCTAGCATGTACAGACATGTCCTCGGAACACAGAGACCGAAAGGTCGAACATGAGTCGTATGGAAGATACGATCAACATGGAGATGTTCACCGATGATGACTAGTCCGTCTCACGTGATGATCTGACACGGCCTACTCGACTCGGATCGTGTAACACTTAGATGACTAGAGGGATGTCAAATCTAAGTGGGAGTTCATTAAATAATTTGATTAGATGAACTTAATTATCATGAACTTAGTCTAAAACTTTTGCATAATATGTCTTGTAGATCAAATGGCCAACGCTCATGTCAACATGAACTTTAACGCGTTCCTAGAGAAAACCAAGCTGAAAGATGATGGCAGCAACTATACGGACTGGGTCCGGAACCTGAGGATCATCCTCATAGCTGCCAGGAAACAATATGTCCTAGAAGGACTGCTAGGTGACGCTCCCGTCCCAGAGAACCAAGACATTATGAATGCTTGGCAGTCTCGTGCTGATGATTACTCCCTCGTTTAGTGTGGCATGCTTTACAACTTAGAACCGGGGCTCCAAAAGCGTTTTGAGCAACACGGAGCATATGAGATGTTCGAGGAGCTGAAACTAGTTTTCCAAGCTCATGCCCGGGTCGAGAGATATGAAGTCTCCGACAAGTTCTATAGTTGTAAGATGGAGGAAAATAGTTCTGTCAGTGAGCATATACTCAAAATGTCTGGGTTGCACAACCGCCTGTCCCAGCTGGACATTAACCTCCCGGATGAGGCGGTCATTGACAGAATCCTTCAGTCGCTCCCACCAAGCTACAAGAGCTTCGTGATGAACTACAATATGCAGGGGATGGTGAAGACCATTCCTGAAGTATTTTCAATGCTGAAGTCGGCAGAGGTTGAAATCAAGAAAGAACATCAAGTGTTGATGGTCAATAAGACCACTAAGTTCAAGAAGGGCAAGGGTAAGAAGAACTTCAAGAAGGACGACAAAGATAGTGCCGCGCCCGGTAAGCCAGTTGCCGGGAAGAAGTCAAAGCATGGACCCAAGCCTGAAACTGAGTGCTTTTATTGCAAGGGGAAGGGTCACTGGAAGCGGAACTGCCCCAAATACTTAGCAGACAAGAAGGCCGGCAACACCAAAGGTATATTTGATATACATGTAATTGATGTGTACCTTACCAGTACTCGTAGTAACTCCTGGGTATTTGATACCGGTGCCGTTGCTCACATTTGTAACTCACAGCAGGAGCTGCGGAATAAGAGGAGACTGGCAAAGGACGAGGTGACGATGTGCGTCGGGAATGGTTCCAAGGTCGATGTGATCGCCGTCGGCACGCTACCTCTACATTTACCTACGGGATTAGTTTTAAACCTCAATAATTGTTATTTAGTGCCAAGTTTGAGCATGAACATTGTATCTGGATCTCGTTTGATGCGAGATGGCTACTCATTTAAATCCTAGAATAATGGTTGTTCTATTTATATGAGAGATATGTTTTATGGTCATGCCCCGATGGTCAATGGTTTATTCTTAATTAATCTCGAACTTAATACTACACATATTCATAGTGTGAATACCAAAAGATGTAAAGTTGATAACGATAGTCCCACATATTTGTGGCACTGCCGCCTTGGTCACATTGGTGTCAAGCGCATGAAGAAGCTCCATGCTGATGGACTTTTAGAGTCTCTCGATTATGAATCATTTGACACATGCGAACCATGCCTCATGGGCAAGATGACCAAGACTCCGTTCTCCGGAACAATGGAGCGAGCAACCAACTTGTTGGAAATCATACATACCGATGTGTGCGGTCCAATGAGCGTTGAGGCTCGCGGAGGATATCGTTATGTTCTCACTCTCACTGATGACTTGAGTAGATATGGGTATGTCTACTTGATGAAACACAAATCTGAGACCTTTGAAAAGTTCAAGGAATTCCAGAATGAAGTAGAGAATCAACGTGACCGAAAGATAAAATTCTTACGATCGGATCGTGGAGGAGAATATTTAAGTCACGAATTTGGTACACACTTAAGAAAATATGGAATCGTTTCACAACTCACGCCGCCTGGAACACCTCAGCGTAACGGTGTGTCCGAACGCCGTAATCGCACTCTATTGGATATGGTGCGATCTATGATGTCTCTTACCGATTTACCGCTATCATTTTGGGGATACGCTCTAGAGACAGCTACATTCACTTTAAATAGGGCACCGTCTAAATCCGTTGAGACGTCACCGTATGAATTATGGTTTGGAAAGAAACATAAGCTGTCGTTTCTAAAAGTTTGGGAATGCGATGCTTATGTCAAGAAACTTCAACCTGAAAAGCTCGAACCCAAGTCGGAAAAATGCGTCTTCATAGGATACCCTAAAGAAACCATTGGGTATACCTTCTACTTAAGATCCGAGGGCAAGATCTTTGTTGCCAAGAACGGATCCTTTCTGGAAAAAGAGTTTCTCTCGAAAGAAGTAAGTGGGAGGAAAGTAGAACTCGATGAAGTACTACCTCTTGAACAGGATAGTAGTGCAGCTCAGAAAAATGTTCCTGTGATGCCTACTCCAACTGGAGTGGAAATTAATGATGATGATCAAGGTACTTCTGATCAAGTTGCTACTGAACTTCGTAGGTCCACAAGGACACGTTCCGCACCAGAGTGGTACGGCAACCCTGTCCTGGAAATCGTGTTGTTAGACAACGGTGAACCTTCGAGCTATGAAGAAGCGATGGCGGGCCCAGATTCCAACAAATGGCTTGAAGCCATGAAATCCGAGATAGAATCCATGTATGAAAACAAAGTATGGACTTTGACTGACCTGCCCAATGATCGGCGAGCGATGGAAAACAAATGGATCTTTAAGAAGAAGACGGACGCGGATGGTAATGTCACCATCTATAAAGCTCGACTTGTCGCTAAGGGTTATCGGCAAGTTCAAGGGATTGACTACGATGAGACTTTCTCTCCCGTAGCGAAGCTTAAGTCCGTCCGAATCATGTTAGCAATTGCCGCATACTATGATTATGAGATATGGCAGATGGACGTCAAAACGGCATTCCTTAACGGGCATCTTAAGGAAGAACTGTATATGATGCAGCCGGGAGGGTTTTGTCGATCCTAAGAATGCTAACAAAGTATGCAAGCTCCAGCGATCCATTTATGGGTTGGTGCAAGCATCTCGGAGTTGGAACATTCGCTTTGATGAGATAATCAAAGCATTTGGGTTTATGCAGACTTATGGAGAAGCCTGCGTTTACAAGAAAGTGAGTGGGAGCTCTGTAGCATTTCTCATATTATATGTAGATGACATACTTCTGACGGGAAATGATATAAAATTCTTGGACAGCATTAAGGCCTACTTGAATAAGTGTTTTTCAATGAAGGACCTTGGAGAAGCTGCTTATATATTAGGCATCAAGATCTATAGAGATAGATCGAGACGCCTCATAGGTCTTTCACAAAGCACATACCTTGATAAGATTTTGAAGAAGTTCAAAATGGATCAGTCTAAGAAGGGGTTCTTGCCTGTATTGCAAGGTGCGAGATTGAGCTCGGCTCAATGCCCGACCACGGCAAAAGATAAAGAAGAGATGAGTGTCATCCCCTATGCTTCAGCCGTAGGATCTATTATGTATGCCATGCTGTGTACCAGACCTAATGTAAACCTTGCCATAAGTTTGGTAGGAAGATACCAAAGTAATCCCGGCAAGGAACACTGGACAACGGTCAAGAATATCCTGAAGTACCTGAAAAGGACAAAGGACATGTTTCTCGTTTATGGAGGTGACGAAGAGCTCGCCGTAAAGGGTTACATCGACGCTAGCTTCGACACAGATCTGGATGACTCTAAGTCACAAACCGGATACGTGTATATGTTGAATGGTGGAGCAGTAAGCTGGTGCAGCTGCAAGCAGAGCGTCGTGGCGGGATCTACATGTGAAGCGGAGTACATGGCAGCCTCGGAGGCAGCGCATGAAGCTATTTCGGTGAAGGAGTTCATCACCGACCTAGGAGTCATACCCAATGCGTCGGGGCCGATCAAACTCTTCTATGACAACACTGGAGCTATTGCCCTTGCCAAGGAGCCCAGGTTTCACAAGAAGACCAGGCACATCAAGCGTCGTTTCAACTCCATCCGTGAAAATGTTCAAGATGGAGACATAGATATTTGCAAAGTACATATGAATCTGAATGTCGCAGATCCGTTAACTAAACCTCTCTCGCGAGCAAAACATGATCAACACCAGAACTCTATGGGTGTTCGATTCATCACAATGTAACTAGATTATTGACTCTAGTGCAAGTGGGAGACTGTTGGAAATATGCCCTAGAGGCAATAATAAAAGCATTATTATTATATTTCCTTGTTCATGATAATTGTCTTTTATTCATGCTATAATTGTATTATCCGGAAATCGTAATACATGTGTGAATACATAGACCACAATACGTCCCTGGTGAGCCTCTAGTTGACTAACTCGTTGGTCAACAGATAGTCATGATTTCCTGACTATGGACATTGGATATCATTAACAACGGGATCACATCATTAGGAGAATGATGTGATGGACAAGACCCAATCCTAAGCATAGCACAAGATCGTGTAGTTCGTTTTGCTAGAGTTTTTTCAATGTCAAGTATCTCTTCCTTAGACCATGAGATCGTGTAACTCCCGGATACCGTAGGAGTTCTTTGGGTGTACCAAACGTCACAACGTAACTGGGTGACTATAAAGGTACACTACAGGTATCTCCGAAAGTGTCTGTTGGGTTGACACGGATCGAGACTGGGATTTGTCACTCTGTATGACGGAGAGGTATCTCTGGGCCCACTCGGTAATGCATCATCATAATGAGCTCAAAGTGACCAAGTGCTTGGTCACGGGATCATGCATTACGGTACGAGTAAAGTAACTTGCCGGTAACGAGACTGAACGAGGTATTGGGATACCGACGATTGAGTCTCGGGCATGTAACGTACCGATTGACAAAGGGAATAGTATACGGGGTTGCTTCAATCCTCGACATCGTGGTTCATCCGATGACATCATCGAGGAGCATGTGGGAGCCAACATGGGTATCCACATCCCGCTGTTGGTTATTGACCTGAGAGCCATCTCGGTCATGTCTGCGTGTCTCCCGAACCCGTAGGGTCTACACACTTAAGGTTCGGTGACGCTAGGGTTATTAGGAAGACTTGTATGTGATTACCGAATGCTGTTCGGAGTCCCGGATGAGATCCCGGACGTCACGAGGAGTTCCGGAAGGGTCTAGAGGTAAAGATTTATATATGGGAAGTTGTCAAATGGACACCAAAAAGTTTCGGGGGCATCGGTATTGTACCAGGGCTACCGGAAGGGTTTCGGGGGTCCACCGGGAGGGACCACCCCTCCCGGGGGGGCACATGGGCTGCGTGGGGCAGGAGCCAGCCCCTGGAGGGCTGGGGCCCCCCCTTGGGCCCATGCGCCTAGGGTTGGGGGGGGAACCCTAGAGGGGGCGCCCCCTTTGCTTGGGGGGCAAGTCCCCCCTCCCTGGCCACCGCCCCCCCTCTAGATCCCATCTAGAGGGGCCGGCCCCCCTTGCCCCTTCCCCTATAAATAGAGGGGTGAGGGGAGGGCTGCACACCCAAGCCAAGGCGCAGCCCCTCCCCTCCCCAACACCTCTCCTTCTCCGTCACGAGCTTGGCGAAGCCCTGTCGGAGTGCTGCTTCTCCACCAACACCACGCCGTCGTGCTGCGTGGAGCTGTCTTCCTCAACCTCTCCTTCCTCCTTGCTGGATCAAGACGGAGGAGACATCGCCCGTACCGTACGTGTGTTGAACGCGGAGGTGCTGTCCGTTCAGCACTTGGTCATCGGTGATCTGAATCACGTCGAGTACGACTCCATCATCACCGCTCCCTCGAACGCTTCCGTACGCGATCTACAAGTGGTATGTAGATGCAAACTCACTCCCTTGACTCGTTGCTTGGATGAACTCATAGATGGATCTTGGTGAAACCGTAGGAAAAAATTTAATTTTCTGCAACGTTCCCCAACAACTTATGTGTAAATAGAGTGGTAATACACGAATAATCGAGCTGATAACTCACATACAAACATTATGGTAACTTTTGACCCCGGAGATTTTTTTGTTACATACCCCGGTAATTTTTGTATAAATAACATGATAATATACACACTGCAGTCGTGGTAAGTTTTGACCTAAAAAAAGGTCATCGGAACAATATGGGATATGGTTCCAAATGTCTCGTCGCGCCGGATTTTGTATGTGCAATCAATTTTCAATCGGACCGATGGTTTGAGGTACAAAATATTTTCAAGTTTTGAAACAAAAAAAATCCTTGGATGGCATTAGCTTTTGTCTTCTAGTGTATGCATGCATGGAGAAGGTTGAAGCAATCGCACGGTTACTTCAGTTACTTGATGGACGCCATTACGGTGTGACGGCCATATCGCATGACCTAAGTCACCAAATCGTACAGTTGCATGTCATCGTACTGATGTGAGCCCACACATTATGGTCATGCGTGCAAGATGCCGCAAGCTAAATCAAAGAAATTCGTTTTCCAAAGGCAAAGTCATGTACCAGGCGCGCGCACACACACACACACTCTTTATTTGCTTTCAGATCCATGCATTTTGAACTCATATGCATGGGGTATTTTTTGTATTTGATTTGCCTCCTATCTGTATACTCCCTCCGTTTCTTCGTGTGTAGTTCATATTTAAATCTTTAAGAAGACTTATATTTAGAAAGGGAGGGAGTAGAATTTAAGTCATCTCAGGGGTCCCACGCCGGCTTTTGCATAGAGAAGGACGTAAAGTGCATGCATGCATCTCGCATTCTCCATCCACCCTTTCAAATAAACTCTAGCATTGTATTTCTAAGTTTTTTTAGATGTTCCATATCTTATAAATCAGAATTTATTAATTTTTACCATGTGACACATGAGGTAAGCAATTCAAATTATTCAAAAAAAGATTTTTTTTGCTTCCTTATATATTTGAAATCTTGAGGACAAGGACTTCAAACAAGACTAATATTGAATATATCTGAAACTTAGTTTGTCCTGATTTTCACTTCAGATGTTTTCCACTACATCCCGCTAGACAACACCTTGGTCGTAGCCCGCGCCGAGGCCAAGCTGGTTATCTTCTCGGTCATCGACGACCTGTTCGCCAAGGCAGGCGTCGCCCCTGATGCCGTCGACATCGTCGTCATCAACTGCAGCGTTTTCGCCCCGTTCCGTCCCTCAGCGACATGATCGTTAACAGATACAAACTCCGCAGCGATATCTGCTATGTAAATCTGTCTGGAATGGGGTGTAGCGCGGGGTGATCTCAGCAAAAATATATATTAGAGCATATGCACCCAGACCCTCTCTATCTAGCCATTCATTTTCTGCTTTAAGATTCGTGCAAATACATTTCTTTTTTTTTTCTCCGCCTCCGCCTCTGCTCTCTGCTCTCTGCCCTTGTTTCCATGTATCCTCACCTCCGAACACGCTTGGTTGCGAACACAATGGCCATGGGCTTGCCACCTCTTCGCAAGCAGTTGTTCACCATTGTTGCCGGCATGGTCTTTGCATGCAGCATCTTCCTCAAAGCTACATGGCTACTCGGCTACTCTTTCTCACCCATCCACCTCCTCGTGCTCTCTCCGGTCCTCCCGGCCATGATGGTAGCACTAATAGGAAAAGGGCTATAGATGGAATGGACACTAATGGTGCACTATACATATGGTGCGTCATTACTAAATACTAATGGCGCACCATGTGTTGGTGCGCCATTAGTATGCAAATACTAATGGCACACCACATTCGACGGTGCGTCATTAGTAAAAAAAAAATTCGAAACTACTAATGGCGCACCATCCCACGGTGCGCCATTAGTAATTTGGCTCAAACATTCCCCCGAATGCAACCCCCCTGACCGCCTTTTCAGTTTCAAAAAAATAAAAGAAAATGATAGAAATGTCAAAAAAATAAAAGAAAATAAGATTCCCATGTGATATGTGGTCTAGTTGTTAGCAAAATTTACAAACATGAATTTTCGACTTTTTTGCAAAATCTCTCGAGAATTTGTAAAAATGGGCATAACTTTTGCATACGAACTTGGATGAAAAAGTTTTTTATATAAAAAATTATCTACTCGAAAAGTTACATCCGAATTTAACGGGGGAACCACGTTAAACATTTTCAAAATCCTCAAAAACCTAACAGAAAAAAAGATACGGAGCTTTTAAGATCTGGAGAGGCAAAAAAGTTCAAAAAAAATCAAACTTACTAATGGCGCACCTGCCCATGGTGCGCCATTACTATCTTCCCGCCTTCAAAATTCAAAATAAATAAAAATAATAAAAAAAGTTACTAATGGCGCACCTGCCCATGGTGCGCCATTACTATCTTCCCGCCTTCAAAATTCAAAATAAGTCAAAAAAAATACTAATGGCGCACCTGCCCATGGTGCGCCATTAGTATCTTCCCGCCTTCAAAATTCAAAATAAATAAAAAAAATAGTAATGGCGCACCTGCTCACGGTGCACCATTACTATGTCGTATATATGGCTGGGCGTGTCCTCTCCTCCTTACCTCTTCATTCTTCTCCTCCACTCCACCTCTCCTCCACTCCACCTCTCCTCCACTCCTCCACTCCATCTTCCCTTCTCTCCTCCACCATACTACCCTCCTCCTCTCCGGCGACCTCCTCCTCCTCCTCTCCGGCGACCTCCTCCTCCCTCCTCTCCTCTCCTCCCCTCCCCTCCCCTCACGGTTTCTCCTCCCTCCTCTCTGGTGAGCTCCTCCTCCCTCATCTCCGGTG
>NC_041383.1:160612830-160614449 GCF_002162155.2 Triticum dicoccoides | reverse complement strand
TCTCCGGTGAGCTCCTCCTCCCTCATCTCCGGTGAGCTCCTCCTCCCTCATCTCCGATGAGCTCCTCCTCCCTCCTCTCCGATGAGCTCCTCCTCCCTCCTCTTCCCATCCCCTCATGGTTTCTCCTTCCTCCTCTCCGATCCTCCGGTGAACTCCTCTCCGGCGATGTAGGCGAGCGCCTCTGCGGTCACCTGCTCCTCCTTCTCTCCGGCGAACTCCTCTCCGGTAAAAGAACGCGGCAAAAGAACGTACAAGATCCAAAAACGGGAACAAAATTTGAAATAATATCGTGCAAAAAAGAGCAAAAAAATTAGCAAAAAATGGGCAAAAAAATCGCGATCCAGATCCAAATCCAAAATTCAAAAATAGCAATGGCGCACGATGGGGTTTGACGGTGCGCCACTACTATTTTCCCGCCTTCAAAATTCAAAAATAATAATGGCGCACCGTGGCTATACTAATGGCGCTCCAATGGCCTATACTAATGGCGCACCGTGGCCTATACTAATGACGCACCAGTGATGCATCATTAATATACCAGATACTAATGGCGCACCACTGGTGCGCCATTAGTAAAAAATACTAGTGGTGTGATACTAATGACGCACCAGTAGTGCATCATTAGTAGGCAAAACTGGTGCGCCATTAGTAGGCCTTTTCCTAGTAGTGTAGCCGTCGTGAACCGCCCACGCGTTGTGTACCTCGTGGATTATGCTTGCTTCCTTCCCAGTCCCACCTGGCGTTTCCCTAGCTCCACGTTCATCGAGTACTTTCGCCTCATACCGGCGTTCACGGACGATCGCACTGTCAGCTTCACGATGCGCGTGCTCGGAAGCGGCGGTCTCGGCGATGAGACCAGCCTACCTCCCGGCGACCACTACATCCCGCCAGGCAACACCTTGGTCGTAGCCCACTCCGAGGCGGAACTGGTTATCTTCTTGGTCATCGACAACCTGTTCGCCAAGACAGGCGTCGCCCCTGATGCCGTCGACATCGTCATCATCAACTGCTGCGTCTTCGCCCCTGTTCCGTCCCTCAGTGACATGATCGTCAACAGATACAAACTCCGCAGCGATATCCTCTGTGTAAATCTGTCTGGAATGGGGGTGTAGCGCGGGGGTGATCTCGGTGGGGCTCGTTGCCGGCCTACTGCATGCAGTGCCCCGCGCACACGGTACGCACGCTCTGGTCGTGTCCACAGAGATCATCACACCCAACTTGTACGTCGGTAAGGAACGCTCCATGCTGCTGTCCACCATACTCTTCCGGGTGGGCGGCGCCGCCGTGCTGCTGTCCACGTCCAAGGATAGGGCGCGGTTCCGTCTCTCGCACCTCGTGCGGGATGATTACCGGCGGCGCGCAGGACAGCTCCTACCGGTGCATCTTCCAGGAGGAGGACGCCGAAGGCAACTTAGGCGTCAAACTTTCCAGGGACCTCATGGCGGTCGCCGGTGACGCGCTCAAGGCCAACATGACAGCCCTTGGCCCCGTCGTGCTCCCCTTCTTCGAGCAGCTGCGCTTCATCGCCAACATGCTGCTGCTCGAGCTGGGCCGATGAGGCGGCGTGAAGGTGAAGCCCTACGCCCCCAACTTCTGCAAGGCGTTCCATCACGTGTGCA
>NC_041383.1:160536482-160612578 GCF_002162155.2 Triticum dicoccoides | reverse complement strand
AGCCTTGGGCTGTCGGACGAGCACGTGGAGCCGTCTCGCATGGCGCTTCACCGGTTCGGGAACACCTCGAGCAGCTCGGTGTGGTACGAGATGGCGTACCTCGAGGCCAAGGGTCGGGTGCGGAAGGGCGACCGTGTCTGGATGGTTGGCCTTGGAGCTGGGGTCAAGTGCAACAGCGCGGTTTGAGAGTGCATCCGCCCGGCAACCAAACCAGATAAGGATGCATAGATCGCTACCCAATCAACGTCCCTCATCCCAACGTCAACTTGGCAGCTGAGAACGATCCTATAATTGCACTGTAAATCGTTGGCAAAAGGTACAGTAGCATTATGTTTGTCAGGAAAACAGTCAACCATCACAATAAATCTCGTTTGTTCTATTTCATCTACCTTGCGTGCCGTCATGGCGAGTTATTTACGCAAAACCACCATAGTTGGGGCTAGGGTAACGACTCGGTACCACATTTAGGACAGGGCACAAAAAACCACTGAAATTGTGCCTAATCTGTGGCACGAAGTACTGATGTTCGGATTTGGTCACGAAAGCAGCCAAACCGACATGTAGGGTCCACCTATCTGGCTGATGTGGCAAAGACTAAACCAAGTCAATGATTGACCTGCTGAGGTGGATAGGGGACCTACATGTCAGCCACTCATCTTCTTTTCCCTTTTATTCTTCCTCCTCGTCTCTTCCCAATGGTGGCTGGTCCGGAGGCGAGGGCCCCGCTGTTGACCCGTCGTGCCATGGGAGCTCCACACGTCCCTGGACAACAGCAACAACACCTAGCCAGGATGACATGCCGCTCCTCCCGCACGACCTACAGGTGAATTCGGGACTTATGGCAAGCATAGAAGCACCGGGCCTGCACGAGACCTACTGCACGAGATTTCCTTAGACCATGAGATTGTGCAACTCCCAGATACCGTAGGAGTGCTTTGGGTGTGCCAAACGTCACAACGTAACTGGGTGACTATAAAGGTGCACTACGGGTATCTCCGAAAGTATCTGTTGGGTTGGCACGAATCGAGACTGGGATTTGTCACTCCGTATGATGGAGAGGTATCTCTGGGCCCACTCGGTAATGCATCATCATAATGAGCTCAATGTGACCAAGTGTCTGGTCACGGGATCATGCATTACGGTACGAGTAAAGTGACTTGCCAGTAACGAGATTAAACAAGGTATTGGGATACCGACGATCGAGTCTCGGGCAAGTAACGTACCGATTGACAAAGGGAATTGTATACGGGGTTGCTTAAATCCTCAACATCGTGGTTCATCCGATGAGTTCATCGAGGAGCATGTGGGAGCCAACATGGGTATCCAGATCCCACTGTTGGTTATTGACCGGAGAGGCATCTCGGTCATGTCTGCATGTCTCCCGAACCCGTAGGGTCTACAAACTTAAGGTTCGGTGACGCTAGGGTTGTAGAGATATGAGTATGCAGTAAACCGAAAGTTGTTCGGAGTCCCGGATGAGATCCCGGACGTCACGAGGAGTTCCGGAATGGTCCGGAGGTAAAGAATTATATATAGGAAGTCAGGTTTCGGCCATCGGGAAAGTTTCGGGAGTCACCGGTATTGTACCGGGACCATCGGAAGGGTCCCGGGGGTCCACCGGGTGGGGCCATCTATGCCGGAGGGCCCCATGGGCTGAAGTGGGAGGGGAACCAGCCCCTGGTGGGCTGGTGCACCCCCCTTGGGCCCCCCCTGCGCCTATAGGGTTGGGAAACCCTAGGGGTGGGGGCGGCTCCACCTGGCTTGGGGGGCAAGCCACCCCACTGGCCGCCGCCCCCCCTTGGAGATACCATCTCCTAGGGCCGGCGCCCCCCCTAGGGGCCCTATATAAAGAGGGGGGAGGGAGGGCAGCCGCACCTTGGCACTTGGTGCATCCCTTCCCCCTTGCTACACCTCTTCCTTCCGCAGATGCTTGGCGAAGCCCTGCCGGGGTCCCTGTTGCATCCACCACCACGTCGTCGTGCTGCTGGATCTTCATTAACCTCTCCTTCCCCCTTGCTGGATCAAGAAGGAGGAGACGTCTCGCTGGCCGTAAGTGTGTTGAACGCGGAGGTGCCGTCCGTTCGGCGCTAGAATCTCCGGTGATTTGGATCACGACGAGTACGACTCCCTCAACCCCGTTCTCTTGAACGCTTCCGCTCGATCTACAAGGGTATGTAGATGCACTCCTCTCTCTCGTTACTAGATGAACTCATAGATTGATCTTGGTGAAACCGTAGGATTCTGCAACGTTCCCCAACATAATTGCACTGTAAATCGTCGGCAAAAGGTACAGTAGCACTATGTTTGTCAGGAAAACAGTCAACCATCACAATAAATCTCGTTTGTTCTATTTCATCTACCTAGCATGCCATCATGGCGAGTTATTTACGCAAAACCACCACAGTTGGGGCTAGGGTAACGACTCGGTACCACATTTAGGACATGGCACAAAAAACCACTGAAATTGTGCCTAATCTGTGGCACGGAGTACTGATATTCGGATTTGATCGCGAAAACAGCCAAACCGACATGTAGGGTCCACCTGTCTGGCTGATGTGGAAAAGACTAAACCAAGTCAATGATTGACCTGCTGAGGTGGACAGGGGACCTACATGTCAGCCACTCATCTTATTTTCCCTTTTATTCTTCCTCCTCGTCTCTTCCCAACGGTGGCTAGTCCGGAGGCGAGGGCCCCGCTGTTGACCCGTCGTGCCATGGGAGCTCCACACGCCCCTGGACAACAGCAACAACACCTAGCCAGGATGACGCGCCGCTCCTCCCGCACGACCTACAGGTGAATTCGGGACTTATGGCAAGCATAGAAGCACCGGGCCTGCGCGAGACCTACTGCACGAGATTTCCTTCGCGTGCTCTCCTCCTGCTCGGGCTAGCGGAGGCAGTGCCGGCGCAAGGCCGCGTGGGCGCCACGGCGGAGTGCGCGCTGGAGCTGCTGTGCACGGCGGCTGGCAGAGGCACTGGCAGCGCCAAGCCGCGCGGGCGTCACGGCGGAGCGCGCGCTGGAGCGGCTGTGCACGGCGGCTGGCAGAGGCACTGGAGGCGCCAGGCCGTGCGGGCGCCACGGCGGAGCGTGCGCTGGAGCTACTGTGGACGGCGGCTGGCGGCGCCGCGGCGGTGCTCATGGACGCCATGGAGGCCATGGACGCTCCCATTTCGGCGCGCGCAGTGGAGGGCACGTCCTCGAATCATTTGTGCGCTGTGGCATCTCGATGTACTAAACGGCGGCGGTGGTCGGTGTTGGAGGCGTGGAGCTCTGTAGCGGTGGAGGAAGAAGTTAGCGGCGCTCGGGAGTGGGAGCGAGGAGGCGGGGTCGCGCGACATGGAGCGCATGATGCGGGGGCGCGCCTGCGGCTGCTGCGCGGAGCAAGCACGCACGGCGTGCTGCGGGAGCTGCTCCCGCTCGCTGGCTGGAAGAGGAGTTGTACACGCCTTCTTCTCCTGGCAGCTCTCAATTCTCAAAGGGCGGCGCTCCAGTGGCTATCGAAGAACAATTGGATCCACGCACAAAAGTTGTTCGATGAAATGCCTCATAGCAAGAGAGATGTGAAGAAGATGATTGTCTAGTCATTGACAGGTGGGGCCAATGTTTCATTTGCCACATCAATTGGTCAAAGTTTATAGTCTTCGCCACGTCAGTTCGACAGGTGGGCCCTACCTGTCGGTTTGGCTGTTTTCGCGACCAAATCCGAGCATCAGTGCTCCGCGTTACAAATTAGGCACAATTTTGGTTGGTTTTTGTGCCATGGCACAAATGTGGTACCGAGTTGTTACCCTAGCCCCAACTGTGGTGGTTTTGCGTAAATAACTCGGTCCTGGCGCATGAACGATATCTATACTTTGATGTTGTGGGTTATTACATGTCAATTGAAGCGTTTTCCTCGAGTGCCAGGCGACTGGAACCCTGACTGCCAGGAGAGGACAATCTTTCGGCGCCGTCTTCCGGCAGCTCCGCTCGGTCGATGACCAAGCGATGACCTTTCGGTCGTCGGTGGTGAGGGAGGAGGGGGGTCGCTGGATCCTGTGCGCGCGGATCAGGTAGCTTAGGTTTTCGGGCCCTTCTGGCTTAGGTTTTGGGTCGTTCGATGCCTTCGCTTTGGTGGCGGCGGCGGCAAAAGAAGCTCCAATTCTTCCCCCGACGAGGCGATCAACTTTATGGTTGGTGATGGATTTGGTAACTAGCCTGTCCAAGCGATGATGTCATGGCGGCGTTCTGTGGCCGACTTGTGCCCTCGGGCTCCATTGTTGCGACGACATCTGCTCGAACGCCAACGTGGAGCTTAGGAGGTAGTCAAGGAGCGGATGCAGATAGTGGTATGTATCAAGGACATCTAGAAGATGGATTGTATGATGAGTTTGTGGTTGGTGGTCGGTAGGGGTGGTTTCCTCCTCCAGCATCTTTGTATTGTGGAGATCTCAGATCTGGAGTTCGATGGCGTGTCTGGGGTGTTACTCTGGTCTAATTCGTTCAACGACAATAGCTTTGCCTTTGGTGGGCCACCTTGGATGTCCGCAAAATTGCATATCTTCGGTCTTGATGGTTGTTGTGGTTGTGCCTGAGGACGCTAGTGTCAAGCTCAGGAGATTCTTCGGTCAAGGGGTGGCGATTTGCTGTCTTTCCAATTTTAGGGTCGTGATTTGTTGTCTTTCTAGTTTTCTCACGTCGGTGTCTACGTGCCTTGTACTATGATTTTTATGATATACTCCCTCCGTTTCTAAATATAATTTTTTTAGAGATTTCAATACAAACTACATATGGATATATAGACATATTTTAGAATCCATATTCACTCATTTTTCTTCATATATAGTCCCTTATTGAAATCTTTAAAATTATATATATTTATAAACCGAGGGAGTAAATGAGGCACGTATTACCGTGGAAAAACGTTTGCCAATTTTTTTGCGAGAAAACTTCTGATCTCTTCATTTTCAATCATGACAATACAACGAACACCAGAAATAATAAAAATTACATCCTGATCCGTAGATCACGTAGCGATGACTACAAGCACTAACGCGAGCCGAAGGCGCGCCGCAGTCATCGCCCTCCCTTGCCGGAGTCGGGCACAACTTGCTATAGTAGACAGTCGGAAAGTCGTCGTGCTAAGACCTCATAGAACCAACGCACTAGAATAGCAACCACCGCCGATAAAGAATAACATAGATTGAAAGGATCCAACCTCCAATTTGTCCATGAAAAAAATTGTTCGTCAATTTTAGCAAACGAGTCTATCCAGGACACGTTGATCATGGACTTATGTAAATGTTGTAAAACTATTATTTCAATATAGCACAGTAGGAGCCTCTCCTACTGTATTAAGCTCAAAAAATTGGACACGTTGATCGTTCTTCAAGTGCAACTAGGTGCGGCGGGATAGCAGTAGCAGGGTTATACGCCAGCTCTAAGAAGCTGTCCAAAGAATGAATATCAATTAGACATACTCTCTCGTTCTGAATTACTTGTCACTTAAATGGATGTATCTAGCACTAAAATAGTGTTAGAGACGTCCACTTAAACGACAAGTAATTCAGAACGGAGGGAGTACAAACAAAGTGATGATTATCAAAAGAGGCCAATAAACCAAATTAAGAACGCTACATTATACTCGCATTTAGGTATAAACGTTACACAAAACTGCTACAACAGACTTAAAACATGTATAAACAACAGTAAAATGTACAAGTATTTCCACCCCTTTGCACAATGATGTTCCCTCTCGTCGGTAGCCATTCCCGGCCCTCTCTTTCTTTTTGCGCTGATTTCAATCAGTGTTTCTTGTTTTCTTTTCTTTTTGTAACACCCTCCCTCTTTATCAGCACCAAGCTATATTTTCGTCAAAAAATGGATTAGTAAGAGAGCCAGGCCTCAATTTCTTTCTTCACCGTTGTGTTTGGATGTCTCCGTTGGTGTGCTGGAATTGGATCTGATATTCTCTGACTTGTAATTTAGATGTTTGGATGGTTTGTACATATGGACATGTAGAAATGGGATCGAAATACCAGGTTGTTTTCGGTCGCACGCAGCTATCGCCCGCACTACATAGGGTTCCTGCTCCGACTTCATCTGATTTCAGCCTCTCCCCAAAAGTAAATGGATCGCCCCCCTTTTCCCATGACCACGAAAAGAGCCGAGGAGAGGAGAGAAGGGACGCCAATGATCACGGGGCTCGACGGCCACACCGGTTCATTGCTTCCCCGCTCCTTCCTCCTCCTACTGCGGCATCCCACCCCACCTCTACCGTGTCACCTAGGGTCGGGAGTAGCAGAGCAAAAACTTGGTTTTTCCTCTGCTACTCCTTATCCTAGGTGACCTTTGTGTACATGCATCAATTGTGATGGTTGTTCGGCCAAGATTAACTTGGCTGCATCGTTCTGATGCTCACAAGAGTGTAGTCTTGACAACACCAATTTGATTGATTGAATTATTTTGAGAAAAACACCAGTTGGATGATAGGATGCGAGTAAAAGATAGCAAGCCCGGTCCTGGGGGTGGAGGAGGAGCGGCCGCCTCTTTGTGTCCTATGATCAAAAAGCTACTCCCTTTGTTTCATAATATAAGAACGTTTTTTGCGAAATCACTAGTTAAAGAGTACTCGTTGCGAAGATCCTTCCAATTCCCCAACCTGGTAGTTTCCCCCTTTTTTCATAGATCCGTTTATTCAAAACATTTTATCTCTTAACCCGTGTGTCCAAATCTCGAACCGCTTTCGTCGTTAGATTCCTCGCGTCGAGATCTTCAAAACTAGATCCCATGGTGATAGGTTTTGACGAACTTTTTTTCATGAAAAAAAAACGGACGAAAAAACCGAACCGGGAGCACGGGTTTTTCCCTTTCCGAAAGAGGCATGCTTGTGCCTCTGACGAAATCACAACCGTGCCTCTCGCGGAAGAAAAATCGTGACTCTCACAAAAGAAAAAAAACACGTTTTTTTCGTTTTCGAGGAGGCACGACCGTGACTCTCGCGAAAGCACAACCGTGCCTCTCGCGAAAGCAAAACCGTGACTCTCGCGAAAGAAAAAGAAACGGAAAACACATTTTTTTCATTTCCAAGAGGCACGGCCGTGACTCTCGCGGAAGCAAAACCGTGACTCTCGCGAAAGGAAAAAATAACAAAAAACACGTTTTCGTTTCCAAGAGGCACGGCCGTGCCTCTCGCGGAAACAAAACCGTGACTCTCGTGAAAGAAAAAAAAATAAAACGCATTTTTTTGAGCAATTTTCTTTTCCGATTTTTTTTTGTCGAAAAGCTAGGGAAGACCGGTGAAAAACCAAAACAGCGAAAAAAACTCGTTTAAAAAGTCAAAAACGCGTACGGAAAAGTAAAAAATAAAATAAAATCCAAAGGGAACGCCCAAAGCGCGACACGTGGCGAATCGCTGAGAGCGCGCCAAGTGACGCTGATTGTTGCGATGCTATCGAAGGAGCGCTCGTTAATTAGTTGCTCTCACATTTTTGACATTACATGAAAAAGGTGAGCTGGGCCTAGCCAAGTAGGTACTCGCAAATGGGTTAGTGAATGGCGGCCTGGACGGGATAGCTCAGTTAAAGAAACTAGTGGGGTGGCCCGCGCAATTGCGTGGCTAGAATTAAAATAGTTTGAATATTGATATCTAATATCTTATTTTTCATTCTTTATGCCACATTTTGAATAATCTAAGAGAAATATGAAGTCAAAATTATGATGGCCTATTTGAACTTCCCTACGACTCCCAAAATCTACTACTATAGTCTAATTTCACACTTGTAGTGCAAAACCCAAGTAACTTCATTATATCAAATAGCGGACTCTACCATTCAACTTGTATTCTTTCTTTTAACTCTAGCAATCAGTGGTGTCTTATCAGTCCTGAAGTGATTTTTGCCATGTTCTGGTAACATTAACAATGACAATGTACCAACAGGATGCATTATTTCCATTCCCTACATATCACAATATTTCTTGATGAGACTTGTGAATGAAAAATTATGTCTAGTAGAATGATTTAATTGATTTTTTATAATAGAAATGATATATAGACCAAGATATATGAGATTTACAACATATAGGTTAAAAGTCATGTGACATTTTGAACATTACATAATGATGAATAATTGAAGAGTCCATTCATTATTTTTGTGCGTCCCGGTGTCACCTTCAAAATCCTTCGATTTTCATAGCTCTATATTTTCTAGATTACCTGAGTTTTTATCCAAATACGTGTGTACATTCTTGAAATGTGGGTCTATATCTACCATAATAAATAAGCTTGAAATCTTAGCCTAACTTTTCCACAATAAATCCGGTGCACTTACACGACCATCATGAGCTTCCAAAATGTGTCTCATTTTTCTCTAACAATAATTTATGGATGTCTTAACCGCCCCTGTGGAACTGCCTCTTCTTATTAAATTAGCAACCCAAATAGGTAAAAAAAAAGAAGTTTTATTATTATTTGAAAAGAGTGTTGATGCATAATGGCATATTGTAACCACTCGATAATACACCATACAGTTTTTTAGATGAAAAGCGTTATAGTAATACTTTCATTGTGAAATGCCACCTAAAAAAGAAAGAATTAAAAGCTACAGTACCAATATACATCTATATTATTTTGTTACGACATATCTCAACATTTCCTCCCTCTGATCCTCGCATGTTCTGATGGGAGAGCGCAGTGCCAATATACATGTATATAACTAAATATCAATCTATAGTTGACTTACTGGTTTAACAACCAAGACAACAAAGAAGTAAAAGCGACTTGAGGCATCCAACCAAAATATTTTCATCAAATCTGTTGTCGTGTATTTTGCAAAACCTTAGCACAAAGATCTGACACCTAAAAAATGAAGAAAATATCAAATACATAAACAAAGACTAAAGTTTTTCTCCGGAAGAACTATTGTTTAACACGAATCAATGATGGAAGCATTATTTAGTTGTTATGAAATATTTGTGAAATACGACACTTCTCCTACTTATTTTGGTATGAAATATCTCAACGTTTCCTCCCTTTGATCCTCACATGTGCTGATGGGAGAGCACTGTACCAATATACATGTATATTATTTTTAACTGAATATCAATCTACAGCTGACTTACTGGTTTGACAACCAAAACAAACAAAGATGTAAAATCAACTTGAGGCATCCAACCAAAATACTTTCATCAAATCTGTCGCCATGTATTTTGCAAAACCTTACCAAAAAGATCTGACACCTAAAGAATGAAGAAAATATCAAACATATAAACCAAGACTGAAGTTTTTCTCCGGAAGAACTATTGTTTAACATGAATCTATGATGTAAGCATTATTTAGTTGTTGTTTCCAACATAAATGGACAGGATAAACTGCAACGATGTTATGCTCTTCTATGAAAATATTAGTAGTTGCCGTTTAGCCATCTGTAATTAAGGAATTTATCGTTGTAACATACCAAGAAAAACAGTGATTGTTAGGAAATTTAATGGCCGTGTTATTGGAGTAATTTTAAAATAGCAGAACATACATCCTATTTTTAAACACATTGTGTGCTCCCTTCATATTGATATGGCGTTGTGGATGTTGTCATTTTCTAATAAATTGTTCTAACTTTGCAATGTCTGACTTAGGAAAACTAACAAACAATGTATTTGTCAATGGCGGTAAAAACAGCTCAAATTATACTTTCTAAATTTAAGGAACTGGACGCCGACAGAACTTTGCACAACAGTAATCCAACAAATGTACAAAATAGATAGAAATAATGATATAAATAATTAATAGGCACTTATATGTTTGTAAACTCTGTTGCATAAGCAAAAACACATATTCAGCCGGCCACCATAATATGACTGTGCACCAATTGCGACTTAGATCATAGCGCTTACAACAAATATTAGGAATGTAAAGATCTACTCCCTCCGTCCCATAATGTAAGACGTTTTTTGACTCTAGTGAAATGTCAAAAAACGTCTTACATTATGGGACGGAGGGAGTATGTTTCAGAAAAAACTGAAAAAGCTCTTTGTTTTCCCCTTCGTTTACATCTAACTGTCATCTCATCCAAGTATTTAGCTGATACTTTGATTTTATCTTCTTAGATCGTGGGATAGTAACTCAGGGTTCAGCAAAAGGGAGATCATTTCTATTGTTGTGCTCTCTATTTAGTCCCTCCACGAATGCAGAACCTTACCACCTTATCTCGAGTCCATATTTACATCATGCATGCAGAAACCGGAGCGAGAGTCATAGTCCAGTGCAACCAATACACTTGAATCTTGTAGGACTTGGATTGGATGTCATGTGCTCATGTTGTCTTATCTTCTCTGTTGCTCGTCCAATTCTTGCTGCAGGATCCTTTTTGCGCAGATCAGCCCATCATGTCATCACCAGAGGCGTGAGCCTGAAGCGTGGGGACCTTAGTTGGTTCTCGATGTTAGGTGCCAAGCCGCCGGGCCTTGCCTTCCTTGAGCATAGCTGGGTTGTCCGTAAAAAGTACCAAATAGGTCAATAACACCTTCTGGCATCCGGTAGACGGCGGACAGGTTCTACAACCTACATGATTCTGCTAGCGATTTTGGGAGATAAAACTGTGAGCCTGCTACCGCTCATGATGCGGCAATGGCGAATGTCAGAGAAGCATGAGATGATGCATATTATCTCCCCCTAAGTTAACGGAGTATGTTATAGACATGTTTTTTTGGACAGTTGGTGTGGTCGCTATGGTTACGTATGTCCTTCCTTTTCTATCGTACTATGAATTCTATCTCAGGCCGATTACCTTTTTTAAGCTTGATTGACGTGGTCGCTTTGATTTGTTTCTCTTTCCTTTTCTATCGCTCTTTCCTTTTCTATCTAACGTGAATTATATCTCCAGCCCTTTACGTTTTATTTTTTTCCAAATAGAAAAGGAATAGTAGGAAAAAAGATTAAAAAAATTGTGAATAGCTGTTGAATCCCTAAACACTGTACGTGTGGTCATTACTAACGCTACCCATCTATGCATCCACGTCGTCTTTTTTTGACGTCATGGTATTTTTTTTGACACGAAGCAAGTCCTCTTTTTCGGACGTGATGGTAGTATTAAAAGTTTTGTTTTTCGAACGTGATGACAGTCTTTTTTGTTGACACGATGCAAAGTCCTCTTTTTTGACGTGATGGTAGTCTTTTCTTCTTCATGTCTACACGTGACAATCTGCTATGTATTTGGATGTGTTTTTTTTGGCGTGATGGTAGCCTTTGTTTTTGTGCTTCCACGCCTATTGCTTATGATTGTGTACACGTGACATATCAATATGCTATGTTTTTGGATGTTACGTAATATCTTTTAATCTCAACCGTTAATATTATAATCAAAGGGCCGCTATAATTTTAAGCTATGTAGATTAATATGATGGCTCATGTCTACACGTGACAATCTGCTATGTATTTGGATGTGTTTTTTCTGGCGTGATGGTAGCCTTTGTTTTTGTGCTTCCACGCCTATAGCTTATGATTGTGTACATGTGACATATCAATATGCTATGTTTTTGGATGTTACGTAATATCTTTTAATCTCAACTGTTAATATTATAATCAAAGGGCCGCTATAATTTTAAGCTATGTAGATTAATATGATGGCTCGTTTGACTTTTGTTTTATGTATATAATAGAAGATAGAAGATTTGGGACACCTCAAAAGAAAAAGTTAAAGAAATTTGGGCCAATACTCAATGTCAGTCGATGGGTTGCCCAGATCGGTCATCTCCTCTTTCGTTCGATCCCGCGCCGACCGTTTGATTTGTCGATTCCTTCTTCACCTCCCCACAGGAATGGAAAAAGGGAGAAAGAAAAGAAAGAGCAGCGCCCCAGCCCGCCGGCTCGTGCCATGGCACCCCGCCCATGATATTGGACCATAGGTGCGCCGCACACCACCTCGTCGTCGACGGCGCTCGCAGCCTTGCCGCCACCGTCGAAGCAACTCCCGTTGCGGTTGCAGCATGGCATGCTTGCGGTCGCAGCCCCTCGCTGCTACCGGTTGCAGCCTCGCCGTTAGCACCACCGTCACTGAGTATTGGCCTATTGCTGAAGTTCTTTATATTGCAAGAGAACTTTTAGCATGAATCCGTCTGAATTTTTTCAGCTTGTATTACGAATTTCTGCTTTCATTTTTGCATTAAACATGGTGGCTTGAGGCTCCACTACTTGTAAAAGAACATGTAAATCAAGGCTACCCGGCTAGAGCTTGCTCACTGAATTGTCAAACAGACACCTAACAAACAAGTTGTGAAAATATTTCTCTGTACAGACTCAGTGAAAACTCATATGGCCAATCTAAATAGTTTTTCACACAGGTAATAAACGGCTGTTTGTTCAGTGAGCCAACTTATCCAAATAACAAAGTTTAGTTTCACCCTCTTTATATATATTCAAGTAAGATGAGTTAATTGCAGGGAACTACCACACTTCGGCATGTTGTAACGGATCAGTACCACTAGTCATTTTTTTTGCCATGCAGTATCAACTCTAAGCCTAAGTGTTGCAAAACAGTCTAAGCCACGTATAAACTCGTATTGACGGTGTATCTGACCGCTGGGACCCGTGTGCCAGGTGCCGACGTGGCTTGCTCTTTTACAAAAACAACCCTTATTTTTTATTTAATCACGCATATATCCTCTATTTGTCAAAAAAAGGTCTTGCCGCAAGAAACATTTTTTTCAAAAAAAAAAAACAACGCACACGTCCGCCCGGGATCCGAACCAGCACCTTGCCATTCCACGAGGATGCTTGCTACTAAACCCGGGCAAACGTCGGGCCGGGCTGGGTTTCAGGCCGGGCTTGTAAAAGCCCGACCTTCATTTTCCAAGCCCGAGCCCAGCCCAAAGCCCGAAATACTCCCTATTTTCAAGCCCGAGCCCGGCCCGAAATCAAGCCTGAAGCCCGAAAGCCCGGCCCAAATGTTGTTTTTTAGTGTACGCACGTGCAAGCCCGACCCGAAGCCCGAAAGCCCGGCCCGAAGTACATAAAAAATGAAGCCCGAGCCCGGCCTGAACTATCTTCCGGGCTGCAAAACAAGGCCCGAGCCCGGCTCGAACGTCAAGCCCGACCCGGCCTGGGCCGGGTTTTTCGGGTCGGGCTTGGGCCGGGTCGTCAGGCCGGGCTGCCCATGCCTGGGTTTACTTGCTACCGCTGCGCTGCTGCTCATTTCATAACAAATTGCACACGCGAGGTTATTTATACTTTGTGTCATTCATTTTTTTTACAAAGTAGAAAATCGCGCGACCCTCCGCCGGAAATGCGATCCCGCCTAGTCGTTCGCCGCATCGAGCCGTTCCGATTTTTAATCACCCATATATACTCCGAGCCATTTCGATTTTTATACGATACGAAATGATATTATATGTTCATCGTGTCGTACAATTTAAAAAATGTTCACCACATCGTTTAATATGTATATTGAACATTTTTTAATAAATAATGATCTTATTTAAATATATGATATCATATTTTAGAAAGTTTATCGTATATATATTTAACATTTTATAATATATGATGTCCATAAATATGTGTGTATGATATATATATATATATATATATATATATATATATATATATATATATATATTACGCACACTACGTTCGGTCTGAAGAATAAACATGCTGGTCTCTGCATTGTTTTTGGGTTGACGTTCAAATTTTAAAAATTGTAAAATTATTTTATAAAATGTTGAACATATATTAAAAATTGTAAATGTATTTTTTAAAATGTTCATCATGCATTATAATATTACTACTGTTACAAAATAATTTTTAGTACATATTATCAAAATTTGGAGTAACTATGCGTTAAAAATACAACAAATATACGCAGTAACTGTGAGTTGGCCATATAATTTGTTTAGTTTTGTATTTGAAAAATATAATGAGGATGCATAATAATTATACATGCGTGTGGTCCTGTGTGAAGACACTAAAATTTTCTGAACATTTGTTTTTTCACCCACATATTTTTCTAAATGTGCTGGCCTCACTGGGCCATGGTTGGGCCATGTTGCAGCCCATGCAACGCTGGCTCGTCCAGCTCAAGTGGATCGGGGATTCAGGAACGAGTAGCTCGAGTGGATCGGGGAATCAAGAACGAGAGACACGGGCGGCGGCGTTTGAATCCAGCGACGGTTCCGGCCACCGCGCCTCCGCGTCGCCGTGCCGCTGCACCGCCCGACCGCGCCGCTGCGCCGCCCTTAGCCCTCGTCGCCTAATTCGAGCCGCTGCTCCGCTGCACCGGCGAGCCAGACGCCGCTCTGCTGCTCCGGCGAGCCAGCGACGGGGCTCCGACGAGGGGAGGCCGGCCAGGTTGAGGCGGCGAGGCTTTGAGCGATTAAATTTACAACAAAGGTGTTTTCTGCAAAAAAAATATGCCAGGTTGGCTCCTGACACATGGGTCCAGCGGTCAATACGCGTTTATACATGGCTTATGGCTTAGACTGTTTTGAAATACTTAGACTTAGAGTTGGTACTGCATGACAAAAGAAAAAACTAATGATATTGATCCATTACGACGTGCCGAAGTGTGGTAGTTCCCTGCAATTAACTCAAGTAAGATTGATGTGTTTCTTTATACAGGTTCTTGCTGATACTGGATATAAATGCTAGCTTACATGCATGAATGATGGTGTTTTTTTTTTTAATTTTAGGGACATGCAATACTCACCTTTAGTTTCGTCAATGCTCAAGGAATTAAAAACAGTTGCAAAATATGATCTGTTGAACTCTTATCCCTGTAAACGCAAAAGACTAAAATAGACACTTTGCACAGGTGAAAGAGCATATGGAACACATCATGACTTAGCACACATGGGACAACAAAGCATAACTTCTTACGGTGGAGTGATTAGGTGAGTTGAGTTCATCTCATTCAGGGTCTGGGCCGGATTTCCCTAAGCAAACTATTATGTACTACTCCGCCGCAACATCTTCAACCCATAAGCGCTCATAGCTTAATGGTTCGTCGGCAAATGGACCTAACTCCATTGGCCAAAGAGAATCGTCGAAGTGTGAAATCTCTTCGCCTTTTGAAATAAGCAAGTTGATCTCTTCTCTTTTCTGAAGGACAATGGCTGCTTCCTCTGGGTCCGGAGGAAGGACATAGTTCCATTGATGCAGAAAGTTTGCCCGACTTCTGAATAGTTCGAACCGGCGAGCCATCTCGGCGTGGTCATGTTTCTTGTTATGAGCCTTGCACCAGCGCTCGTAGAAGGCCCATAGGGCGTCGTCCGACTCAAGTTCCTTGTCCGTCCGTTCCTTGACATCATCTATGATAATGATATATGACAGTCTTATAAAGCGTTAGTGGTGTCAACCACACACGCACACACAGCGAATTGCATTGCATGCATGCAATTTGGTTTGTTGCGAGCACAAAGAATTTATGACATGGATGGATTCCTAGCCGGCCCTAACAATGAGAAAAGGGACCCAAGCTGCACTAGGAAGAGGGTGGGATCGGTTTAGGAAAATATCCGGTGGAGCTTAGGCTCATGGACACCTCCTTATCTAGCCACCCAATTCTGCATCGCGATTCATGTAAGTACTTTTTTCTTTTTTGTTTCTCCCATATAGTTTAACATATGAACTTCAAACTTTTCAGCACAACAAAACATTTTTACTAGAATGTGGGAAGAAACATTTGTTTAACATATGAACAGTTTTTTCCGCGCATCATAAATACTAAAAATAAGATTTTTTTATTAAAAAAATCTCATTTTCTATATTTTTTCTTGGACAAAAAAAACTAAAACTTTTATCCCACATTGTTCTAAGAATATTTTGTTTGTCCTGCAAAGTTTCAAGTTCGTTTGTTGTTTTGTTTTGAAGAAACAAAAAAGAGAAAGTTTTCATGTAGTAAGTTAGTTGTGCAGCACGGATCTGAAAGCAACATTAGATGGTGACAATAGGAGGTGTCCAGGAGCCTGTGCTCTAAAAATCCGCGTCCGATCGGTTTACCTGGCAAGCTCTCGTAACAGGCGCTCGAGTAGTACTCAACGGGGCAAAAGTGGGGAGGGTCGTCACGGTCACGGCGCTCCGTGCTAGTTGGGCGGGGAGCGTTGACACCTGAAGCGACGGCTTCGTCTGCGGCTGCCGCACCCGCTGAGCGGGATGTGAAAATATTGGATGGATGAATATTGTGTTGTATTGATCTGACCCTTGTGGGGGTATATATGGAGTACAAAACTTGGAGAGCAAGAAGCCTATGACTTGTAATACAAGATGGACTCTAGAATCCTAGTCTATCTCTAAGTCGTACACATATATGTATTCTAACATCCCCCTCAGTCGTAGCGGGAGTGAAGCGGACGATTACGACTAAACTTGAAGTCTTGTGGTTTTTTCGTCTTCTCCACTGCGCCATCATCAACCGCGTCTCCAATGGCTGATGGGTCGGCACCTGGGGCGGTGACTGCGTCCCCTTCTGGCGCCTTTCCTGTCTTCTCCTCTATTCCCTCCCGCAGTCACAGCGGGAGTGGCATGGACGCTAGTGACGATGCGGACACTGTTGACTGGAGTTGTTGTCGATGAGTTGCTGCAGACGTAGTCATGTGGTCGAAGTCGAGGTCACCGATCATGATGTAGCGGTGGTTGTAGTAGTCATGGTCGATGTAATAGTGGTCGTGAATGATGAAGTCGCACAAAGCCGGAGGCGCAAAAATGCGCTATGACGGAGCTGCAGATGTGGACGATACACCTTGCGGATGTCAGAGGGTGTCGTCGGCGATGAGTTCACCGGTTTTGCCAAGACCGAAGGAATCCCATCGAGCAAACATCGGTATTGTCAGAACCATGTGTCCGTGTAAGGGTCGTCATTGTAGTGACGCCGTGTCGACGCAGTCGTGTTGTCGTGGATGACACGGTTGATGCCATCGTCATGATGTAGTCATTGTCGTCGTCGTGGTCGCGTCTTGCAGGAAAATCTGTCAGAGGACGCTAGTTGTCCATCTTGTGGATGAGGCGGCGGCGGTATGTTGACGATGATGTTGATGAAGACCTTGCCGATGAAGTGTCGGCAACGAGGCAGCATGCATGAAGTAGTGTGTCGCTTGAAGGTGTCCCTTGCTCGCGACATGTGTTGATGCCTTGCTGCCAGACATGAAGTCATGTTACACACAGTGGCGGAGACAGGGGGGGACCAGCAGGGGCCCTGGCCCCCCCCCCCCCCTAACAACCAGGACTTCAAGCTAATTTTCATATAAACAATACATAATTACTGGTTATTTGCTGCCAAAAACTCATTTTTCTAGGATTTGGCCCTTCCCGATCAGTTTTAGCATCACTTGGCCTTCCTGATAATTTTTTCCTGGCTCCGCCACTGGTTACACACCGATCTGCGTGTGGTTGATGCTTCTTGTGGATGTACTCGACAAAGTATGTGGTTCGTAGACTGACCGTAGTCGTACAGGTTAATGCAGATGCAGTTCGGCTTGGGACGATGAATGTTGATGCAGATTGCTCGGTGTAGATCGATGTGTCTGCTCGGTGTAGATGGCATGGCGGCGCGCGAGTGGTCGTCTGGTCGATGGAGTCGACTTGGTGTAGACCGCGTCTGCTCGTGTGTTCGAAGTCGATGAAGACAGCTGATGCAATGCTGCATGCCCTCCCGTGATCGATGCGCCCACGGAGTTGCCGTGCGTCGGGATGATGTAGCCACGTGCAGCTGGGCCCTCGGAGTTGCATCGTTGAAGCTAGCGGAATTGATACCAAGCTTGAGTCCTGATCTGATATAGCAGGTACGTGCAGTTTTTGTGCGTGGCTGCATGGGTCGATGGAGGTGCTTGCCGATGTAGTTGTCCACGCTCCCGACCTCGGAGTTCCTGACTTCTCAATGGATGGGTGCAAGTTCCGGCTCCAAGGGAACAGATCTGATCCCTGTCCGAGTTGCCGATGCGATCGCTGTATGTTGAAGCCGATCGAAAACTGATCGTATGCGTGGACCGCCCGTCGCCCGTACACGTCCCGGGCGTGCTGGCCGGAGCCAGAGGTCGGTGGAGATCGATGCGTCGGGTCGGTGCATCGTGCATGCGTGCGTTGTGCATGGTCACGCTCGGTGCAGGAGCTAGTCCCCCGTGGTGATGGCCTGTGCTTGAACTCAGGACAGAGTCAATGAAGTTCCTTTCCTGCGCGCATGGCCATGTCCGCCTGTGCACATGCGCCATCGGGCCGCCTAGCTTGAGGGTGTGAAAGTCGGCGTGCGTGGTTTATTTTCCACGGTTGATGTCGAGGGGCTATTATTGGTGTTTTGAAAGAAACCGGCGGCTGCTCTTCTGGATCGTGCGACCTGCCACGCGTGCTTCGCTGCTGCACGAGCGTGGTGCCAGATTGCTCTCACCGGATTCGAGGGTGGGGGAGAGGAATTTATTTATGGCTAAAAAGGGAAAAATCGACCTGAGAGAATATCGAAATTGGAATTTTTCTAATCTATAGAATCGATCTGATCTTTGATCGATCGGGTATCGCGCCCCCGGGGAGAAGAGATTAATCTCCTCGGGTCGGCGCGCTGCGGAAGTGGTGAGAAGTCCCAGGATGGCCGTCGTGAGACTAACAGCTCTGATACCATGTCAAAATATTGGATGAATGAATATTGTGTTGTAATGATCTGACCCTTGTGAGGGTATATATGGAGTACAAAACTTGAAGAGCAAGAAACCTATGACTTGTAACACAAGATGGCCTCTAGAATCCTACTCTATCTATAAGTCGTACACATATATGTATTCTAACACAGGAGGCCATCGTAGCGGCCGTTGTGCGAGATGCGAGAGGTGCGCCAGGGAGGAGCTCCTATGCAGCGCTGCAGGCCCCCGTTAACGATCTGGCACCTGCAACGTTGCTAGCCTGGCCGGCCCGCTAGCGTGTTGCCCAGTTTTTTTTATTTGTTACGAAAATAAAAATATGAAATCAAAAAACGTTAACAGATTTAAAGAAAAAAAAGGTTCAACCATTTGACAAAAAAAAGATAATGTCTTCAAAAAAGGTTCATCAATTTTGAAAAAAGTTCATCAATTTAAAAAATGTTCATTCAAATTGAAAAAAAAGTTCATCCAATTTAGCAAAAGTTCATTTTTTAAAAAAAGTTCATTAAATTTGTAAATTTCATAGAAATTCAAACAAAGTTCATGTATTTTTAGGAAAATTTCATCGAACTGAAAAAAAGTTCATAAATCTAAAAAAAGTTCATCGATATTCAAAAAAGTCATCAATCTGAAGAAAAAACTGTTGAAATCTAAAAGAAGTTCATCGATATTCAAAAAAATTCATAGGATTATCAAAAAAGAAAATAGTCAACCGGCGCCTAGATGGGTTGGCCCATTTACGGACGCCACAGGCGGCAGTTAACAGAAATGCACGTTAACTGGCGCCTGTGACGCCAAATAGGAAATGCCGCGCCACGGGCACGCGTTGAGCGGGAGGCCATCGCAGCAGCGCTGCGAGATGCGAGGGATGCGTCACGGGCGGCCCACAGGAACCTCGATGCCATGGCGAGAGAGGAGAGACGATGCGTCGCGTATCTGTTGCGTGTTGCTGTTGGTGTTCCTCCCTTTCGGTGTTCTTATAGATAGGCAAGTTAAAATTGCCCTGCATGCTAACCCCCCAAACAATCCCTAGATAAACATTTTTAATCAGACGTCTCTTGAATAGTCACTCACTAGATAAATGTTTGCTTGGATATGAAAAATTAGATGTGAGATTTAGGAAAACGAGTTTCTGGAGGATCTTTAAGAAAACCGGTTTTAGCTGGTTTTCCTGTTAAGATGAGCTTATACAACTCCTTGTTTGGAGGAGAAGGGAAAAACAAAAGGGAAAACACGATTACGCGATCGTCTCGCGCTCCTCCGGCCATGACGTACGCTTCGGTCGTCGCGACCGGTACATGCTTCTCTTCTCGCACCCCTCGCGTACCGTTTGATGCATGGTGCGTACGCATGCTCTCCTTAAAATAAACTGGCTAGGGTGGCAGTGCTATCCTGTGATCTTATCCGCTGACCAACGAGGACGTCGACTTCGTTCACCTCTTCCCCTAGTCTGTTGCCGGCGAGGGCTAGCCTTCGCCGTCGCCTTGTCGATGCGCCGAGCTCTGCCGGGTCCCGGTCCTCAAGCTCCTCAGTAGTCAGTGCTTCCGGTCATCAGCCACATTCGCGAGGGCTCCGTCGGGTCCATATGTCCTCGAGCTCGTCAGCACAGCTACATCTGCGAACGTGGCCGTGGTCTTGCTCGGCTCCATCGCTGGCGAGTGTGTTGCCGTCGGCGCCATGATCAACATCAGCGAGCGGGTGTCACTGCCACGCATGATAAAACATGGCACGGTCGGCCGTTGGCAACCGGTGCCCATGACGCGACGAGTTCATGCACGAAGTTGCTTGAACTGGCCGGCGGCTTCCATCTGCCTGACCTCTTCCGTTCAACTACTGGCGGCTAGCTTGGATGCATTGTTTGAAATTGCTTCTACCACACTCGCCGCGTGGTAGCTTGGATGCATTGTTGTAGTCCTTGATCCTTTGCTATCTGCTCCTAGTTATTGCACATCTAAATGACACAATCAAATATAAATATAAAAAATACCCACATGAATCTTCATGTAAAATTAATGACATACTAGAATTTAGATGTGTACAATATTTATTACACATCTAGATGTGCTTTAGCAGAGCTGGTTGAAAATCCGGGGAAGCTCCCTCATGTGAATATATCTATATATGCCTACCTAAGATATACCTCTATACCTTATAATTAATAATGACGGGATTATTGCTTCTACCGGTACGTCATCGAATTGTCCCCAAAGTAGCAAAACATTGCCCACTGATAACACCTATAAGTGATAAAAAAAACGTTCCACGCAGGGGAATCCCCGCCTAGGCCGACCGATATAGTAGGAACCTTTTATATTGCGCTTTGTGCTGGGAGAAGACACAATTGTTTGGCTGGCCAATGTCTGGCCTGTTTTTTATTTTTCGTTTCCTTTTTTTCCTTTGTTTTTTCCTACTTTAAATAACTTCGGCCTTCAAAAAAGATATGAAAATCAAAACGAATTTCGAAATAAAATGTTTAAAATTTCATAAATGTTCGTGGATTTATAAAATGTTTGCGAGTTTCAAAATAGTTTGCATATTCAAAACATATTCACACTTTTGTAAACAAGTATTCGTAGAATCAAACAATGTTCATGATTTTTTTAAAGTACGTGCATTAAGTTTTTTAATGAAATTAAACAAAATTTCATCAATTCAAAAAATGTTCATTAACTGAAAAGTATTCTAAAAATTCAAAAACAGTTCGTGATATACAAAATAGTTTACTGATTTATAAAATGATCGTTGATTCAAAAACTGATCATGCATTTTCAAAAAATGTTTGCTAAATCCAACAAAAATTGTGAATTTCTAAAATTGTTCCACCTAACAATTTCCAAAAAAATGTTTGTCGATTCTAGAAATGTCGCCTATTGAAGAAAACTATTTTTTTAAAAATCAGAACTAAAAAGTGTTTGCAAATAGTATAAAATGTTCATGATTTTAGAAAATGTTTGAAAATCAGTAACATTGTTCACAAATTTGAAAAATCTTTACAATTTCAGATATGTTCACGATTTAAAAAAATGGTCATAATATTCAAATATTATTCACGGTTTCACAAAAATGAGAGTGATATGTTCACGATTGTAAAAATATGGTCACGAAAATGAGACATGTTCACGATTTTAAAAAAATGGTCATGATTTTCAAAAATCTGTAACATGCGCGCTGGAACAAGACGCAGCACACCGGTTTGGGCCGGCCCATGTCCAAACGCCCTGCTTTTAAATTTCATTTTTTATTTTTATTTGTCTTTTCGCTTTTTCTACTTTACATAATTTGGGATTTAAAAACTGTACGAATTTTCTAAAAATAGTAATTTTGAAATAAAATGTTTAATAAATCATAAAATATTTGTTGATTCAAAAAATGTTTGTTTGAAAATAAATGTTCAGGAAATAAAAAATGATTATGATTTTTAGAAAAGTTGTGAATTAACAAATGTTAATGAAATTTAACAAATTTCGTCAGTTCAAAAACTATTCATGAATGGAAAAAATGTTCTAACAATTCAAAAATTGTTCATGGCTTACAAAATAGTTTATCCATTCATAAAATATTCGTTGATTCAAGAAATGTTCGTTGAATCAGAAAAATGCGTGTGATTTAAAAAGTTGTTCCGCCAATTTCTGAATAAATGTTCGTCGATTCCAGAATAGTTCGCCAATTCAAGAAAATTGTTTAAAAAAGGTTTGCAGATAGTTTAAAAGGTTCATAAATTTAAAAAATATTCTTGATTTTAGAAAATGTTCAAAAATTTGTAAAAGTGTTGACAAATTTGAAAATGTTCTTTATTTCAAATATGTGCATGAGTTTAAATATATATTCATGATTTCAAAAATAGTTCATGATTTCACGAAATTGAGAGTGATAGTATATCTTGGTATGCGGCAAAATGTGGTCATGGCAAATGAAGATTATGATATATTTTTCTCCTGTTTGCAACGCACAAGCCCTCTTGCTAGTATTTGTTCAATTTTGCAATCCATGGTTTGACCGATTATAAAGGGTCCCAAAAAACAAAGTGAATTATATAAGCATGTGTAATTGTTAAGAGAGATAAGAACGCCACGAGGAGGCGGCATGTCTCTCTTTCGGCTTTTTCATCCGTGAGTCCATAGCACTAGGTCTACTTTTGATCCATTTGAGAGGGATGAACTGTGATGGTTTTCTTGCATGAAGGTCATGGCATTTCGAGATTCCCAAACCATTCAAAGAATGATGAATAGCATGGAGTGCCAAATCCTTATGCCAGCATTGGAAGGGAGACCACAGTCCCAAAGGTCATCGATGTTGGGGCTGATGCAGAGGCCGACCCTTTGCAAGATGCGCTGAGCAAGCGGGCATGCAATGAAGATGTGAGCGATGTCCTCCCCATCAAAGTTGCACCTTGGGCAGAAGGCATCGGTGGCAATATGCTCGTGAAGAAAATTTGCCTTGGAGTTTAACCGTCCGCGAAAGAGTAGCCAGGCAAAGATCTTCATCCGGTTGAGGACACGCGAGGACCAAATTGGCATGGCATGAATGTCAACATTGTCATTCCACATGTCAAGGTCGTAGCGGCCTTGGTGGAGAAGGAAGACCACAAAGGAGGAAGCGTTCGTCTGGGACCTGCGAAGGCTCGAAATCCTGCATCAACAACAAAATGGAGCACAACTCGGCAATGACATTAGAAGTTAGGTGGTTCCGCGGGATTGATTCTAAACCATGATTCAAAGCAGTAGACACACAGTGACACAAGTAGGGGGTAGAATGGTGTGGGAATGTAGACATGAGAACAAAACAGCAAGCGGTTTATGGTGTACCCAGTTGTCTAACCAGAAGTACGTATTAGTACCAGAAAGATTGTGCCTACATTAGGAGAAAAGAAAATCACAGGATGTCCTTCACAAACTAAGGTCACAGCCTATGCCTACACTTTTCGCCAAAAAAAGACCTATGCCTACACTAACTAGAAGTAGGTGTTAAAAAAAGTTCATATACATAGATTACTGATGAATTTACAAATATCATAAATTTGGAAAAGTTTCATCAATTTTAGAAAAGTTCACAATTTGAAAAATATTAATGAATTTGAAAAGGTGTTCAACAATTGATAAAGGTTCAAAAAACTGAAAAATACATTCATTACTGTTGTTAAAAGTATTAAAAATTAAAATAAAAAACAAACAGTAAAAATGTCAGTAAAACATTAAAAAACAATCCAAAATCTCTGGATGTTTCCTAAGACCTGTGAGGGAGCCTATATGGACCACCCCACTTACATACGTTGAAAGTGCATCTAATCCTCGGGTGGTTTTGGTAATCCATGACAACATATATCTCATTGAAATAATGCCAACTGAAAAGAATATTTCAGGAGAGTTCAATTTAGGTACAACAATAGGATGTGAAAGTGGACCCCTTAAAACGCTAAGGACAAGTGTTAGTCAAGCCTCAAGACTTCATTTTTTATTTAATTAATCCAAGGTCACATTGAGTACATCGGCATGCCAATCTTATCGAAAAGGGAAGATTGTGTAATGATTCTCTTTCTCAAGTGCTTAAAGATCAAACTACAAAAGCCTCATAGAAGTTTACATATTCCCTATATATCACAAATCTGAAATACAACTCGGACTGACTAAACTTTATACACCGGAGTCACCGAGTCGCTTTGATATAGCGGTTTCCTAAACCCTAAATTTTAGTCTCGCCAAAGAGCACTTGCCGACCTTTTGTTGCCTAATGCAACTCCTTCAGAATTTTTGAACGGTTTTCGTCAGTGACACCAAAGTGTGAAAAATTCTTAGGTCATCACAACTGGAGCCGCCGAACAGTTTCACCCAAAGCCACTGAAATATCCAAAGTTTGAACCTTTTTATAGTTTGGTCTGACCGAGTGTTTCACCAAAATATGCTAAAAATGAGTAATATTCAGATTTTTTGTGATGCCTATATATACCCCTACCCACTCCACCATTATATCTCGAAGCAAACACATTACAAAACCATATTTATGAGAAAGAGCTCCCACTCCTTCAGGGCCGGTCCTGAGATATTAAGGGGCTGGGACGAAAGTAAAATTTGGGGCCCTTAATATAAACATTATAACAATAATATTTAATGTATCTCCAGATACGAAAATGTTAAACATTCAAGTATATATTTGGTATCTCAGTTAGTGTGATCTCACAAGTAGCCCGAGGTATATATGATGGCTTATGGAGAAAATAGACAAAAATTGTGTATGAATATCACAATTTCACAATACATCCTTAGAAATACAAAGCAACTGCTAATGTCAGGTGTATTAAAACATATGAAAGATATGGATGTCGCCTAGAGGAGTGGGGGTGAATAGGTGCTTTAAAATAATTACGATTTAGGCTTGAACAAATGCTGAATAAAACTAGCGTTTAATTTGTCGAGCACAAAACATAAAACAACTAGGCTCACCTATGTGCACCAACAACTTATGCTAAGTAAGATAAACAACTAGGTGATAGCAAGATATATAACATGAAACACTATGGCTATCACAAAGTAAAGTGCATAAGTAAAGGGCTCGGGTAAGAGATAATCGAGGCACGCGGAGACGACGATGTATCTGTTTGGAGTGGTGTGGAGGCACAATGCTCCCCAATAAGCCATTAGGGCCACCGTATTCCCCTCATGCCCTCGCACAATGCAAGATGCCGTGATTCCACTAAGGGACCCTTAAGGGCGGTCACCGAACCCCGACAATTGACAACCCTTGGGGATGGTCACCGAATCCGTACACTTTGATAACCCTTGGGGCGGTGACCGGTACCCGTCAAATTGCTCGGGGCGATCTCCACAACCTAATTGGAGACCCCGGTGCTTTCCTGGAGCTTTACACCACAATGATTAAGCTCCGACAACACCAACCGTCTAGGGCACCAAGGCACCCAAGAGGAACGAGCTCTAGGGTGCCCAAACACCCAAGAGTAACAAGCTTCTCAACTTCACTTCCACGTATCACCATGGAGAACACAAACCAATGCCCCAAATGCAATGGCAAGGGCACACGGAGTGCCCAAGTCATTCTCTCCCAAATCCCAGCAAAGCAACTAATTCTAGGGAGGAAAATGAGAGGAAGAACAAAGAAGAGAACACGAAGAACTCCAAGATCTAGATCCAAGGGGTTCCCCTCACATAGCGGAGAAAGTGATTGGTGGAAATGTGGACTAGATCTCCTCTCTCTTTTCCCTCAAGAACTAGCAAGAATCATTGGAGGGATCGAGAGATAGCGAGCTAGAAGAAGGTTAACAATGGGGAAAGAACACGAGATCAAAAAAGGATTAGATGCAATGGGGAAGAAGACCTCCTTTTATAGGCCTTCCCAAATCCAACTGTTATGCACTCAGTCCGTGAACAAGCGGTAGTACCACTCGGGTGAGCGGTACTTCCGCTGGCACAGTAGTTTCAGCCATTACGTGCAACTGAGAAGCTCAAGGAGGCGGTAGTGCCGTCTACAGCTGAAACCGCGGTAGTATAGTAGGGTAGTGCGGTACTACCGCACGGAGCGGTACTACCGCCCACTACTGTCGCTCTACTTCCGCGTAGAGGAAAAACGTATCCAGAGGCTAAAATATAAGCGGAGATTCCTGCATGTGGTAGTAGAAGGCTAGAAGTACCGCGCAAGCGGTACTATCGCGCGCTACTACCGCTCGACTACCGCTGAGGTGATAAGGTATCGAGAATTGAAAACAAGCGGTAGTGCCCGCGGCACTGGAACCGCGCAAGCGGTACTACCACTGCCCAGGGCGGTACTACCACTAGAGAGCAACAAAAAGGCCTAAGCAAAACAGATGGATGCAGGAAAGCCTAATCTGCCATAACTTCTGCAAATGAGATCCGAATTGAGCAAACTCAATATTGTTGGATAGATGACGATAAATACTATCCAACAGCAGAGGGAGCATGCCTAAGATATAGAGATGTGGAACCTCTATGAATGAAGAACTGGAAAAATCTCCAACATTGAAAACATCATGGAAGATGCATATATGAACTATGTTTTCGATGAACTCGAGCTTGTCAAGAAAATGACCATAAGCTCTAAAACTCACACAGAGAAACACCAAATAAGAACCAAGAAATATGATGCAAGGGTGCAATGGTTTGAGCTCTCTACGAACGGTTCGATCAAACTACTAACTTGAGAGCCCCCTGATAGTATGGCAATCGATCCTACAACCCTGTCTCCCAACTACCACCATGAGACTGGTAAAATAGAGAACCTATCAAGGGCAAACCTTTGCCTTGCACATAGTTCACGAGCTAGATGATGGCGATCTTGACTTTCTCAAGTTGGACCACCTTTCTTGATTGCGCTGGCTTGATGAAGACTAGTAGATTGCTCCCCCATACCCCACTATGGGTGAGCCACTCTTTGACATATCTTCACAAGTCCATTGTCACCACAATGGACAACAATCTTCAAGCATGATATCTCCGTGATGCTTCACTTGAAATTGCACACGGCAATCTTGATGACGATCACCACTTGATGTCATCCTCCATGGGTTGTATGTGATCTTCCTCTTGAAGCAAGCCCATGGAAACATGTCTAACACCATATAGAACTCTCACGTAGACCCTGGATTAGTACACAAAGCGTAATGAAAAATGCTTACCATACCATGGGACCACTTGATCCCTCTCGGTACATCTTGTATGCTTTGTGTGTTGATCAACTTGATTTACACTTTTACTTAGTCTTGATCAACCTTGTATCGTGTACATGACCAATCTTTGGATAATTCCATGAATAACACATTGGTCACTTCATAAACTCCTTGAAACCAACACATGGACTTAAAGAAAATCCTATGGACAAATTCTTCAATTATAACTCAAGGCAACCATTAGTCCATAAAGATTGTCATCAATTACCAAAACCAAACATGGGGTCACCGCACATTCTTTCAACAAAGATGAACATTGTATATTTGAGGTAAAAAAATGTTCGGGGATAGGTGAATCTATGTATGGTCCTATACGAATTTTGATCCAAAATACATAGTAGTTGTTGGGCTGATTAATGGTAAAATTGTTATTCTATAAATAGCAGTAGCCAAGAAATTAAGATAGATGAGCAAATTCATATGAATGATATGTAAAGAGTTCTTTCACATCTTCAAATATCAATTCAAGCAGTAACAATGTAAAGTATGCGTAACAATGTAAAGTATGCATGCAAAATCTACTCGCCACGATTAGCATTGTGAACGTTACTTGTTCTCAATCTATTTGAGATCTATAACACTCGATAAATATTCAATATGTAATAAAAAAATGTCTAAAGAAGTTCAACACGTACTTGAAAAAGATGAACCTGCAAAAGATGTTCTACCTTGCATTAACAAAAGTCTACATGTATTTAAAATAGGAAAAAATAAAAAGAAAGAAACCGACATACGAGGAAAGGAAAACATAGAAAGAAACTAAAAAGAAAAAAACGGTTGGAACCTACTACCTCTGTCTGTTTTATTGGTCCTTATTGTTATCCGTGCCAAATTTTAACCATAAATTTAACTAACAAAATGTTCATGCATATCACCAAAAATTATATCATTGCAAATACGAATCCAACGATATATTTTTTGTTGAAATGCATTAACATTTTGTAAGTTAAATCTTTAATCAAAATTTAACATAAATTACAAAAAGGACCAATAAACCAGGACTGATGTAGTATTAAAACTCACACGGAAGGTTCCCAAAACCCCTACCAACACTGGGCTCTCCCGTTATTTGTGTCGTGGCTAACTAGAAAATCGCCAGTGCCGGAGACTTGTGTCGGGAGCTCCTAATCAGCACCGCGTCCTGGCCCAGCTCAGCTACGCCTAGTTGACAGGCGGACCTTTGATGGGTTGACAAGTGAACGGTTTGACAGTCGATAGTTTTTTTCTCTTTTAAACACAGCACAGACACAAGCACTCATACATACACGTATACACTCACCCCTATGAACGCACACCCTACCTCTATGAGCACCTTCGAGAGACTGAGCCGGCATATCATCTTAAAATTTACGAAGTCACTATAAGCGTCTCGTCGTCGACGGGAACGTCTCCTCCCACTGAAAGCGCATCGCCGGAAATACTGAAATAAATTCAGAAATAATGTGAGCATCAGGACTTGACTCCTGGTGGGTTGGGGATACCGTTGTCCCTCTAACCATCAATCACAGGTTGGTTCGCGACAGTTGATAGTTGACCGATTAACAGTTGATCGTTGAATTTTGAAAAATGAGAAAGGTTGAAAATAAATCGTGGGTTGGAAACAACTCATAAATTTCAAAAAAAAACATGGATATGTACAATTGAAAAAAAACATTGATTTTGAAAATTTGTTTACGAAGTTTGAAAAACGTTCTTGGATACAGAAAATGTTCGTACATATGAAAAAATGTCACATGATTCAAAAAAAGGTTCCTAGGATTTGAATTTTTTTAATTTGAACAAAAATCACAAAAGAAATAAAAGAAGTTCGTAAATTTGTAAAAGTTAATGAAATTTAGATTAATTTCGCGAATTTGAAAAAAGTTCAGACATTTGAGGAAATGGGAAAGGCAAAAAAATAAAATGAAAAATATAAACGAATTTGATTTTTTTTAAATGTATGCAAAATTTAAAAATGTCCAAAATTGTACAAAAAGTTCAAGAATTCGAAAAACAATCATGAAATTTTGGAAAACAAATTAAATCAAAATGAAAATTGAAACAAAAAAGAAAAAAGAAAAGGACGAATTGTACAAAACTCAACGTGGAAGAAAACTGGAGACAACCTCTCCAGAAAAAACAGATGAAACCTTGTAAAAAGTTCCTAAAACCGGCAAGACAAAACTACATTGATCGGTCGAACAGAAACTAAGCGCGGAGAGCTCCTATGCGGCGCTTAAGGCACCGAAAAGGATAGCTGGTGCTTGTTTGCTTTGTTTGCGGGACGCGGCCCAATAGTACAATCTCCCGCTTGCACCTGCTCATCTCCGCACGTTCGCTGGTTTTTCTTTCGTTCGTTATTACCTATAGTACAACCTTCCCCTAAAAAATATACAGTACGACCAAGTGTATTACTTGCCTCAAACAAAAAACATATTGTACTACATGGCTAGTGGTTTCAAAAACTATGAACACCTTTCAATTTTATTCAATAAGAATCCATGAAATCAAGAAAAATGTTCATCTATTTGAAATAAGTACATGAATTCGAAAAAGGTTCATCGATTTTGGAAAAAGGATTTTGAAAACAAGTTCATTGATTTTGAGAAAAGTTTAAAACTTTGTAAAACTCTCATAAATTTTGAAAAAAGTTAATACTTTTTCAAATAAAGGCACAGATTTTGAAAAAAAGTTCATTGATTTTGAAAAAGCAGTTTGCCAATTTGGAAAAATTTCATGGCATTTGAAAATAAATTGTGGATTTTCAAGAAAAAGTTCATGAATTTGAAGAATGTTTCGAATTTGCAAAAAGTTCATGCTTTTTAAAAAAGCAAAGAAAAAACGAAAAGGAACCAGAAAATAAAATAAAAAAATAAATAAGAGCTCCCCACAAAATTAACCAGCGAGCTACAAATAGAAGAAAGAACAAGAAAAGGTAAAAAAAAGCACACCATTGAGGTCCCCTAGTTGGTTACTGTGATTCTACTGAAGGAAGAGGTCTCGGGTTTGACTCATTGCGCCCGCTTCTTGTTTTTGATGTTTAACAGAAAAGAGAAAAAAAGGTGAATGGGTCGGCCCTACGCGGAGGGGGAGTGCGTCGGTTGGCAAACTAGTTTTGTAACCGGCGATGAGGGCGGCAAATAGGAGTTGACCCTAGCACGCGAGATATTTTTGCGGATGAGAATAATAGTATTAAGTGGGCCGAGCACGAGGTGGAGAGGGGTGTGCGCCAATTTGCCCAAACACCTACAACTGACGCTTAAAGCGCTCAATAGAGCTTGGGACTTCTGTCACCCATAAGTGAGATATGGTGTTTATGCTAGCTTATTGCGCGAACGACAAAGTGTCGCCTGAAGCGGCTCCCTAAATGGGCCTGGCCAGTGCAAGAAGGAGAGCTCACTCCATCACTAGTTTAAGGCATCGACTACAATTCATCTCATGTTCTACAAGTTAGTTTTCTTTTTTCTTTTCTTCCTTAAGTTTACTTATATTTTTTAATATTTTCGTTATTTATGTTAATATAATATTTACTTATATTTTAAACAAAGTTCAAGACATGTTATAAAACGTTTGTGAAATATAAAAAATCGTTCATAAAATCTATAAAAAATCGTTCATAAATCTATAAAAAAATGTTTGCACTAATCATAAAATTTTCAATAACATTTTTAATTATTCACATTTATGAAATATTGTCCATGACATATTTTGGAAAAAAATTCAATGTAAAAAGTTGTTCACGCATTTTTGCTCAAACATATCATTCCCTAAAAAAAGATTATGACACTTAAATGGTCATGGCATTTGAAAAAGAATGTCTATATCATCTAAAATAATGTTCGTACACTTAACGAATTTTCACATGTTTAAAGAAATGTTCATCTAAGAATATAAAATCGTTCAAACGTGTATTCATAAATTTTTTAAGATGTATATGAAAAATGCTAAACATGTATATGAAAAATATTTAGTATGTACTCATAAAATGGACAACCTGTATTTAAAAATATTCATATCTTGATGAAATAAATATATGTTAGCGCAAAAATATGAAATTTTCATGACATATAAAAATATGTTCGCCGCTGTTTCACCAAAAAAAAACATGAGAAGAGAAGAAAAAAACAGGAAAAAAACAACCAAAAGGGAAAGAGATGGCCGCCATAGCTTTTTCGTAGCTGGGCTCGCTGCATAGCCGCCATGGCCCATGGACAGCCAGAACGAACAGAGGGCCGCCGGGGCTTTGCTGTAGCCCGTGCAAGGTGACGGTGTACGTGTCCGTAACCTCGAAACAACGGCATGCATTTTTTTTTTAATTCGACAGTATACCAACGAAATGCTGGATGGGTGCATCTGGAGGATAAAGAAAGAGATAAAGATGCGTTCTCCGGCGGGCCCACCGCATCACATGCCGCCCATCGCCATCGCCGTCAAATAATGCCGGTTGGTGGCTCAATGCGCCAACAAATTCTTTCTCTCTCTCTCACTCACTCCCTCACTCCATTGGTCGGCTTTGGCAACCAAGTCAAAAGCAGCCCGTCCCGTCACGAAAAGGCGCTCTCAACCGTCGAACTGTCGAACGGGCGGCCCTCTCCGCCGTCCGATGGCTCCGATCCGGGCGGGGTCCGGACTCACGCGCACTTCCCCGTCAAATCGGCGTCCACCAATAGTTGCTACAGCGCCTCGCATCGCCGGAGAATCTCCGCTCGGGCCTTCGAGCTGGTGCTCGGTGCCTGTATATGTCCCTTGCTTCACTTCCGGTACATTATAGTGTACGTACAAAGTCTAGTGGATGTGTTTTATTTTTAATTTATTATTCCCTCCGTCCGAAAATACTTGTCATCAAAATGAACAAAAGGGGATGTATCTAGAACTTAAATACATCTAGATACATCCCCTTTTATTCATTTTGATGACAAGTATTTCCGGACGGAGGGAGTACGTCCCTGTTTGGTTCGTTTTCGCGTTGTTAGTGTCGTGGTGGGCCCGTTTTCCGGTGTGGCCAGGATTACGGTTTTGTTGGCCCGTGTTTTTCATTTGAATAAGATAGTGGGGCCGGTTAGCTCGCGTCTCCTTGTTGTTCATGATCCATATCTGTCGGGCCCAGCTGGATTTTCCCGTGCCGTTGTTTTCGGAGAAACGTTTCGCGCCACGTCCATTCCCTCCGGCTCTGGGCAGCTCCGCATGGAGCAAATCCATCCATGTCCATCACCCCACTCAAAGAAAACAGACGATCGGATCGACATTCTCATGCTTGAGAAAGCAATATTCATTTTGTGTATATATGCACGCAACACATCTGTGAACAAAGGTTAGTTGATGGAGATAAGGTTAGTTGCATATTAAACGTGGAAACGTGTTCCACGCCCATCATCTAGCAGCTCCAGGCTAGTACCCATTTTTTGCAATAAACAGCAAGGCAACCGTGCGACGCAATTAACAACAGCCAAGCCTGACAGGGGTGCCTTGCCATCTGTTCCACGCGTGTTTCCCCTCTAAGGCCTCGTTTGGATGCTGGGCAGGAAAAAACCTGGGCAATAAACCCCTAGGGGAGATTCCCCTGTGCACATGCAACCCCTCCCACCACGTGGGAGATGTTCCCATTGCCCAGGTGCCCAAATAGTAACATGAAAGGGAAGAAAATCCCTTGCATACTACAGACAGATATAATATAGCAGATCTTACATAAAAATTCTATAGATGATTTTGAAAAACAACCAAATCATAGATAAAAATTCCACAAATAATTCTGAGAAACAAAAAAAATCACATTCCACAAATAATTCTAAGAAACAACAAAAATCACAGGCACATAACAAAGGTTCATAATTCATGTCAACTAGAATTTTAAAATATTACTACAACTTATCCATCACTTCACCAAGCTTAAGATAGCAGTCTGCATTTCACGACGATCGAGCATTGGCCTAAGCCGTTTTCATGTGCGGAAATAAAAACAATCATTACAAGAGTTATTGATATATCGTCAAGTTTGTGCACTATAAAAAGTTCTGGATTATAAGTTGCCATGTCCAACGCAGGGATACTTTCGAACAAGATGGGCCACAAAGCAACAATCAGGTCCTACTCCGGTCTTTTCTCCACTCCTTCCTCGACATCATGTACCACAACTTGATGCTGGCTGAATGACAAAAAGAAATAAGTTAGCTAGCATCAGTTCAGAATCTCACAACACTATTTTGTAGTATAAGAAAACTAATAAAATAGTATCAACCAACATATGATTTGTGCACTGTGCATAAAAAAATCAAGACTACAAATATAGTTTCGGAACGCAATCACAAGGATGTCCAGTAACCCAATTTGTTTACTTGAGAAAGTCTCCAGATGAACAGGGCAATATATTGTTGTTAGGTGATTTATGAGGCAATAGGAGGTGAAACCAATGGGAGGAGGCCACCAGCAATATATTGTTGTTAGGTGATTTATGAGGCAATAGGAGGTGAAACCAATGGGAGGAGGCCACCAAATTAAGTATCACTAACAAGCTTTTAAAGGTACACAGAAAGTACCAAACAAAGGGCAGTAACATTTCTCCAAATGTGTGGCTCTTCTAGTCAGTTTTAAAGAATGAAGTGTGTTTTGTATTTGCTTATCTATCATCGATTAACAGAGAGAAACAAGCTTATACAAAGCTCCAGTCAATAATGCCACAAAGTAAATAAATATAAATGGATGTAGTGCAAAACAAGAAGGTGAACTGGTTACACACCTTATGCCATTTACATCTCAGAAATCTCCTCCTTCAACCAATAAAGCCGAAGATTTGAGTCCTTGGTATTAATGAATATTTCTCGATTCATTGGGCATTTGAAAAGCCGCAGTGCCTTTGCTTTTTCTGCAACTGATAGATCTTCCATTGGTTCTAGCGCAGCCATACAGTTTCCAATCGAGAAGATGCCATCTTGCTTTGATTCCTTCAACTCGTCAACCAGTTTTGCAGATTGTTTCTTCCGAAAATCCATGTAATCCTCAAGTACAACAGCGATCTGGCTTTGCTTCCTCTTTTTCACAGGCAGTGCTCCCTTTTGTTCAGAGTTGGTAGATGTTGTAGCTTCAGGTTCATCTCTTCTTGATGCCCCTTGCCCTTGTAGATCATATGAGGACATACCATCATCAACATTGGTAGAGGAGATATGGTTCAAATCATTGGTAGAGGAATCCATAGGAGAAATGGCATCGCTTGTGAGATCCACTTGCGGAATTGATACAAAGTTCAAGTCTCCTGAAGCAATACTTCCTGCTCCAAAAAAAAGAAACATATCAGCATGTTCTCTTAGAAACATGAAAAAATACAAGTATCTCAACAATCTCACAAATACTATATAATTAAAGCAAGAATGAAAAGGATTTAATATGTAGGGTCGACGGAAACACATGATATAGGAAACACACCTTCATGTAGTGTAGCCAATGACTTGAAGATCATGAATGGTTTTGAACGGAACTTCTTTACCCTTGGATTATCCTATTGAATGCAACAACATTGTATGGTTGGGATCAATAAAACAATGTCTTGAAGAGCACGAATGGCAGTGAACAAACAATATATCAAGAAAAGAGCTAACCTTGATAAGTTTATCCCATATTACAGGTTCAACGATGATCATGCAAAGTGTATCATCCCATCCCGTGCCACTCTGTTTCCGAGAGTCTCTCACTGCCTTTTAAATCCTTATCCTTCTCTTGGATTTGTTGCTTGGTGAAATGAGCTAGTGGAAATTTCTGATTGAATGTATTTGTCATTCTAGTCCACCCTTCAGTAGTCCACCCATTTTGACCTTGATAAATGGGATTGTTGTGGTCAAGCATTATACCAACAAGACCTTTCTCGTATGCATGGTCCCAAGATGCCCTAGGCGCTGCCATAGCTACATTATTGAACCAACAATGGGGTACTAGTTAAATTTCACTCTACCACTACTTTACCTAAGAAAAGGTGAGAAAAAAATTACAAAATAAACTCATGTCCGACTAGTTGTTATAATCAGCCCACATTTGCACCGCGATCTGATCTCTAAGAGTGTTTCCATCGTTTGCCTCATTGTGATGATGTTGGTTGACATCATCTCCCTCTGGAACATCAACATATGTTTCTGGTGGAATTAACGGTGGTTGGTGATCCAACCATGCCTCATCACCACTTTGAGCTCTAATGATGTAATGGAATACAGCACATGCCGCCGAAATCTTGATTTGTGACTCTATTGGGTAGTGATTGCCCACTTTCAAGATAGGGAAGCGTTTTTTCAGAACACAAATGTTCCTTTCGATGTGGTTCCGGAGGATTGCATGGGTATGGTTGAACATCTCCCTATGGTCTGCATAGCCTGTATTAGATGAGTGTCGCCTCCTAAATTCACTCGGGTGATACCGAACTCCTCGATATGGTGCAAGAAAAGAAGGCGTGTTTGCATATCCACCATCTATGAGATAACATTTTCCATCTAGCACATGAAATCCCTTGCTAATAGCAGAATGAAGAACTCCTGCATCTGATGCGGACCCTTCCCACCCACATGAAATAAATGTGAAATTCAGATCAAAATCACATGCAACCATGACATTCTGTGAGAGGGTTCCTTTCCTATTCCTAAATGGGGGGCTTATCTTCAGCAATAGTGATGGGGATATGTGTTCCATCTATAGCACCAATGCAGTTCTGCACATTGAAAAAGAAATAACAAAGTTGGTAGGTTTAGAAATCTATGTGGAGAAGTTTCAAAAATTCCATTGATATGGAGATGTGTGTGTAGTGGTTCACCTGGAAATAAGGCCAATAACGGTTGTTCAAAACAATCTTCGGGTGGTGCTGGAGTGAACTTGGAATCTTTATAAATCTTTGGGCTAGAGTTGGAATTAAGTCAAAAATCATGTTTACCTTCCTATGAATTGTTTCTGCGCTGTGTTGGAAGTATTTTTGTAGATCTTGATTACTAGCATTGTGCGAAATCATGTACATGAACATTGCCAACTGCTCCTCGATAGCAACACGCGACGTACCCTTCAGTAGATTCTCTCTTCTAAGGTAATCCATGATAGACTTGAAAATCTCAGGTTCCATCCGAAACTCAACCCTAGACCAACTCTCGTGGCCTTCTAATATTTCCTTAACCTTTGCAGCCCCGGATAAAGATGGTGTGTGAACTGGATGCTTTTCCTCATAAAGGGAAACATATAAAGCGGGAACCAAAAGGAAAAATAGTTCATCGTCTTCTTCTTGTTCTTGCGAGATAATCTTAATAATTTTATTTCTCCTACAATCCATCACTATTATACCTAATGAAAACAAAATTAATACAATGGTAATAATTATAAATAAAGCAATAATAATACCATCTCTATTATGGCTGCAAAGAACCAATAGCTAGGAGCCTAGGAAGCTCAGGAGTGAATACAAAGATAATACCATTTCTATTGTAACATCTACATACATAATTAAGAGCATCAGTTTTCTCATATACTAAAATAAGACCACTTTCAATACTAGGCAGAGAAAAACAACATCACAAGAGCAGTAGTTTTGCATAATTTAAGCTTCCTCAGTGGCCATGTCAAAGGGATGACTGCGTCACATACCTTTCTTGCTCCGAGTGAAAACTTCTCAATGATCGACGAATCAAAAGGCACCAAGCAATTGAACACAAAGTCTTTGGATAAAGCCAACTTCTAATATCAGAGCACCTGCATTTGAAACATGATAAAATAATGAATAGCTACATATAGATAACTAAATAGAGTTGGCCCACAAATCAATACCTACTAGAAAACAATGATCAGTTAGGAGGATCAATCAAATTTTGGCAGTAGGTAGCACAGGTTGAAATGAACGAACAAACAAAACTACAACAAGTATGTGACTGGACTCAGTAGTAACACCTCAAACGATACAAGGTAGTAACACCTCAAATCGACAGAGTGACAAATCAACTGTAGTCAGTCAGTCAAAGAGATGTGAACTCCGGCCAGCTAGCCACAACGACAAATCGATAAAACAAGTGTAGTATTCATCAACCAAAGAATGGCATCACATCATATCCATCAAGGAGCAGACGAACATTTTTTTCCCGCAACAGCAGCAACTAGAGATTAGGGACCAATAGGAGCAACAAAAGCAGTATCCATCAGACTTGCATATATAGTCTACACAAGCAACCTTCACTCAACTAGTACACAATGGGTACCAAAAAAACAAACAAGCTCAACTCAACTAGTTTTTCATCGCCAAAAAAACTGAACTAGTGTTTTATTGCCATCAACGATCTTAACCCAGCAAGCAAAATCTTCTTCCACCCAAACAAGTTCAGCTACCCACCCAAACCAAAACAACAGCAGACCCATCCCACCTACAACCATAGTAACCACCGAGCTTTCTATGATATAGTTCATCTCATGTGTCATTCAACTACCATTTTGCGTCAATCCTACCTCCTTGAACGAACCCACCTACAAACAAATTTGCCATCTTCACAATATACTAGAACATTGTGCATATAGATTAGCATCACAGGGAGGTAAAGGTGGATGTGCTCACTTGTGATGTCAGGATTAGATAGAGCACTTCAAAGCATTCGATGTTCTTCAGTACAACTGCTCACTTGGGGTCAGGGTACAAACCTCAAACAGGAGAGGAGGTCCCTTGATCTGTATAGACGCTCGTCAGTGCGTGTAGCAGGAAAGGAACCACTATGGCAAAGAAAAATAGTGAGTGGAAGAGGAGGAGGAGGGGATAACCTTGATGAGAAAGAGGAGGATGATCTATGGCTATCGTCTTTGCCGGAGGTGAGTAATGCTTCGAGGGAGAGACAAGATCCGGGAAGAAGGGGGTGACGAGCCCGATCGTCGTCGCCCCCACCGGAGGGACAGAGCATGGAGGTACAGGCCGGAGCGTGGTGGTGCGTCGCTTCTAGTTGTCGGGCGAAGCTCCGGAGGAGGGCGGAGCGTGGTGGCGCGTCATGCTTGGATCTTGCCGCCGCTGCCGCCTCTCGTTCGCGATACCAAGAGATCGAGGGTTTCCTCCCCGGCCACTCCAGGCGTGGAACGTTCTCCCAGGGAAAATACGTGGAAGGGGCCGGGCTACCCCGATATCGTGGGCCACCAAATGGCCGGGTAGATCACCCAGGGCCAACTTGGCTCATGGGTTCCCAGCCCGGGGAACAAGAAGGGATCCCGGGGGGGAACTGTGAAACCAAATGAGGCCTAAGGTTGCGTCCTGCAAGCTTTTAGTCCATGGCGCGTAACCATGCCTTAACATGTTAAGATGTCAATGCACCTTAGGCTGGTTGTAATGGTAGTATTATAGCTAGTATTATGCATGCCAATTAGGCAATGTTGATGAGGTTGTTGGTTTTGATGTGACGGTTGTACATGTAGTTAGATCTATTAGCCAAACACCAAGTGGTCAGCTTGGTAAGCTATTAACAAAAATATTGCAGATCTATTAGCCAAACAGAAAAAAGGAAAAGATATCGTTACTGGAAGAGGATCCATGCACCAACGTACATGGACTTTTCTCCCAACTAAGGTGACCTGATCAGGGGCACCCAAACAAACAGATGGTTTAGGTCCCCTGTCGCTAGCGCTAGATAAAAGGGGGTACGGGAGAGGGTTGGCTGCCTGCGAGATCACAATTCACGTACGGTTTCTCTCCTCCCGATATTCTCTCACCCCATCCGATTAGGGGTGCTGCAGCGACGGGAAGACCCACTCGAGCCGCCGTTGTCGTCCCCGGACAATGACGGTGGCGTCCTGAGGGCATCAGGACGTTGAGGAGGCCCTCTACCTCTCTGACAGAGCAGGCGATCATGTCGACCTCTGTGACATGTAGAGGATCTCTAAACCCATCCATGTTCATATTGTTTTAGGTGATCTAGATGAAATTTCATCATACTGTTGGCATCCTAGTGATGCATTAGATCCAACAGAGGTGGCATAGAATTAAATGAATATAGAGAGAGTTGAGTATCATATCATGATAGCGTTTTATAATAAATGCTATGCTACTATGTGTCATGCATGGCAATACATAAAGTCATCTATGATACTAATAAAAGATACTATGCATTAGGGAGGTAGTATCATACACTGGTATTATATGCATGATACTACCTTATGATACTATGTGTTGCGCAAAACGATTCTAAGCCACCGCCGCCGCTCAAATGGTCGACCTTCTGTGTGGCCGACACCGTGCGGGTCGCCGTAGCCCCTCATGTCGTGGTGGCCGGCTTCTCTCCTCCCTTCCTGAAACGCCATGCGCGCGGACACCGGGGCCACGTTCGACGAAGGAGCGTGCGGAATTCATCCTGCGGCACGCTCCTCCAGCGAACGCAGCCGCCATGGCCGGCGCGCCTTTTGGGCCGCCGTCGAACGTCATCACTCTGCCAGAGAGTGAGAATCAGGGAGGAGGGGAGGAAATGGTCTCGGGTTAGCACGAGAGCAAGTTTTTTCCGATCGGGATCAAATCGAACCGTCCGTTTAGATCCGACGGTTCATCATTGCGCTGAGCTCCGAGTTGGGCCTTCGGGAGCTTAATGGCCATGTCCGGCCGTGGGCTGCGGCCCAGGTTATTTCAGTCCAGTGGAAAGTTATTTTTTCTTTTAATGTTTTCTTCTGCTGGGTTGGACCGTTTTACGTGTAGCTATGGGTATTTCGGGCACATATACATTTTGGCCATTTTCTGTCTTTTCCACTGCATTTTCAGTTAATACACATTATGTTTTTGCACTATTTTAGCCAGAAAATTCCTGAGATATGATGAATTAAAACATGTTATTATTCCGAGTAATTTTGAACCAACGAGATCTTTTATTTGGAATTTACGACATGTTTGCATGATGGATACTTTTTAGACATAAAAAATAATGATATTTTTTAATGTTGATGTTTAAATTGAGAATGAAATGACTCTAATTTTAATTCAGACCATCGTTGTTTTATTATCATGAGTTGTCACTTTATGATATTTTAGTTCCATGCCTTTTCTTCCCAACGGTGATATGACATGGAGTTGAAATTAAATCCTTGGCATGCTTGTTATTTTACCAATGTAAATTTATAATCATGCAAGTTTACTTGTGAATTTTTATGATAATTTCAGCTTCCGCTCCATTTCGGTCCGACATGATCGAACCACTTATGGGGAGTAACTTCCCGTGTTGGAAGTCCCAAGACAAATTATGTTTGGGTTGTAATGAGTTTGATTATGCCTTGAGGGAAGAAAAACCTATAGCACCCGTGGAAGGTGTTATAGGGTATCCAGAACTCAAAAAGGACTATGATGTCAAGATGGAAAAATGGAACAAGTCCAACCATATTGCGCTTCACATCATGAAAGCGACAATATCACCGGACATTTCTGAGGCACTCCCTAAGAAAGACACTGCTAAAGAATTCGTCGCTGAAATGGAGGAACAATTTAAAGGCTCGGACAAAGTGTATGCTCATGATATTTTTACTAAGCTTCTGCAAAAATACACTATTGACGGAAATGTTAGGTAGCACATACTAAGGCCGGTGAACGCTTTCACCAAGCTTACAGCTTTGGAGTGTTCTTTAAGTGAAGGTCTTCTTGTAATAATGATTCTTGAGTCTCTTCCAGAGGAATTTGAACAATTTAAGGTCAAATATAACTCTCTAAAGGAAAAATGGCCACTTAGTGAGATGACCGCAAGGATCGTCTAGGAGGAAGAGAGGATAATGAGACAGAAGAAAGACCATGTTTCTCATGTTGGCTCTAACAAGAGAAAGCATGAGGGCAAGGTTTCCCTAAGCCTCAGAAAAACCAATTCAAGAAAGAAGGCCCTAAGCCATTCGAGGGTAAAGAACCCGGCGGCTCTTCTTCTGCTCCTAGCAGCTCCACTGCTGGAGAAAATGCTTGTAACTTCTGCATGCAGGAGGGACACTACCAAAGAGACTGCCCAGGCTTTCTAAAATGGATGAACAAAAGAGGTACCGATGAAATAATTTCTGTAGATGAATCTCTTTATGTCGATATTTCTATAAAGTCATGGTGGATTGATTTAGGCGCAACCACTCACGTTGCTAACTCTATGCAAGGATAAGAAATTGGATCCAAAAACAGTTAGCTATTTCTTTGTTGGATACCCTCATAGGGGAAAGGGATATTGTTTTTATTGTCCAAGTCATACCACCAAGTTTGTGGAGACTAGACAAGCGGTATTTTTTTGAGGATAATAAGGTCGCAAATTTAAGGGAGATCGATCTTGAGGAGAAGCTGGTTTGTGCACCATCCCCGATTATCCAAGGTTTTTTTCAATACGAAGAAATGTGACATCTGATGATCCTGAATCTCACGGTTCAGTTCCTCGGTCAAATGGTGATCCAGAGACTAATAATGAAAATCCAGACACAAATGAGGACCACTAGGAAAATAATGATGTACCACCACCACCTCCTCCTGTGGGTACACCACGACATGAGAGTAACAAAGCCATATCAGATGATTATTGTTACTTTCATGATTGAGGATATGAATGATATGGAAAAGGTGGAGGATCCAACCTCTTATAAGGAAGCCATTAAAAGCAAAAATGTGTCCAAGTGGTTGGTTGCCATGGAAGACAAGTTGAAATCTATGTGCTCAAAAGACGTTAGGGAGTTAGTAGAAGTTCCCGATGGAGTTAAGAAAGTAGGTTGCAAGTGGGTCTACAAAACCAAGTGTGATTCCAAAGGGAATGTCGAATGGTTCAAGGCAAGGCTAGTGCCAAAAGGGTATACACAGAGAGAAGGAATTGACTATAAGCAAACCTTCTCTCCTGTGTCAGCTAAGGATTCTTTCAGAATCATAATGACATTAGTAGCTCATTACGACCTAGAACTGCACCAAATGGATGTTAAAACGACATTTCCAAATGGTGGCATGAAAGAAAACGTTTAGATGGCTCAGCCGGAAGATTTTTGTTGTGGAAGGGAAGGAACATTTAGCATGTCGTCTGAAGAAATCAATTTATGGCTTAAAGCAAGCTTCAAGAGAGTGGTACCTCAAGTTCGATAAAATTATCAAAACTTTTGGTTTCACCGGAAATGTTGTGGACAACTGCATATATGTTAAGTTTAAAGGCAGTGGGTTCACAATTTTAGTCCTATATGTTGATGACATATTGTTGGCCTGTAGCGATAGTGATACGCTGCATGAGACCAAGAATTTTCTGTCATCCCGTTTTGATATGAAAGATCTTGGTGAAGCCTCGTATGTCCTCAGCATCGAGATTCGTCGAGATAGGTCCAGAGGAACGTTAGGACTATCTCAAAAGGCATACTGTGAGAGAGTACTCAAGAAATTCAATATGCATAAGTGCTCACCCTCACCTACCCCTATAGTTAAGGGCGATAAGTTTGGGCCATTTCAGTGTCCGAGGAACCTGCATGAAACTGAACAGATTAAGTCAGTTCCTTATGCTTCAGCTGTCGGAAGCATCATGTACGCTCAACTATGTACACGCATAGATTTATGTTTTCTAACCGGGATGCTTCGCAGATACCAATCAAATCCAGGATCGGACCATTGGTAGGCCGCAAAGAAAGTCTTGCGTTATATGCAAGGAACTAAGGATTTCATGCTTACATATAAAAAAACTGATAACCTAGAAATTGTTGGTTATTCTGACTCTGATTTTGTCGGGTATGTGGATAGTAAGAGATCCATGCTAAGTTATATATTCACACTTTGTCGGGGTAGCCATATCATGGGAAAGCTCCAAACGAACGTTAACTGCTGGATCTACAATGCAAGTAGAATTTGTGGCATCTCTTGAGGCCACCGGGCAGGCTCTATGGCTAAAGAATTTTATTCCAGGGCTAAAAGTGCTTGACAACATATCTAAACTAATTTTATTATACTGCGATAATGAACCCGTAGTATTCTATACGAGTAACAACAGGTCAAGTGATGCTGACAAACACATTGCAATGTCAAGTATTGCTATTCAACAAAGCATTCGGTTAAGAGACTTAATAAATGACAGAGAGAATCATGATCAATGTGACACTTGGCAATTTTACTGGGGGGGGGGGCACAAAATATTCTAACAAAAGAATATATCTGGAGTTCATTGGCAATCCTATAGATGCACCTAAGCCATTTCAATGGATATGGAAATCATGCTCTTTAACCAAGCAAAAGTTCTTTTTCGGGTTGCTCCTGCAGGATAGGCTTAACACAAGAGATCTCCTCACCAGGAAAAAAATTTCATATCCAATCCACCTCATGTGTTTTATGTGATGATGAACCAAATGAGCACTTGATGCACCTCTTTTTCAGCTGTGATTTCAGTCAAAATTTCTGGATGAATATTGGCATCCAATGGAATACAGATTTTGATCTTCTTGAAATGTTGTTGGATGGCAAGAGACACAACAATATTAAGTGCTATAAGGAATGTTTGATTGCAGGTTGTTGGAGCTTATGGAAGCACAGGAACAATATCATATTTGATCATAAGGAAAAGAATATGGCATATTGTATCAGTACATTCAAACAACACCTTGATATGATTATCAAAAAAGCAAAGCCTAGTTTGAAGGAAGGAATGCAGAGCTGGCTGGACTATTTGTAGATTCTCTTACTTTACCATGTTCATTGTATAGTTGATGTAACATTATCCCTATTAATGAAAGTCAGAGTTACAGTGGGGGTTTTCCCTACTGTGTTTGCTCAAAAAAAGTATCGTGTTGTGAAAGATAGAATCAAGGATCAAACTGTTGATGTTAAACATATAAGAACGAAGCATATGCTTGCAGATCCGCTACTAAAGGCTTACCACCCAATATTTTTCGCGAGCAAAACACCGGCATGGGAGTAATGAAAGCCTTATGATTCTGGAATAAGAGGACTGAGGGAGTCCTGGACTAGGGGGTGTCCGGACAGCCGGACTATCATCGTCCGCCGGACTCCAAGACTACGAAGATACAAGATTGAAGACTCCGTCCCGTGTCCGGATGGGACTTTCCTTGGCGTGGAAGGCAAGCTTGGCAATACGGATATGTAGATCTCCTACCATTGTAACCGACTCTGTGTAACCCTAGCCTCCTCCGGTGTCTATATAAACCGGAGGGCTTTAGTCCGTAGGACAACATACATCATAACAATCATACCATAGGCTAGCTTTAGGGTTTAGCCTCCTCGATCTCGTGGTAGATCCACTCTTGTACTACCCATATCATCAATATTAATCAAGCAGGACGTAGGGTTTTACCTCCATCGAGAGGGCCCGAACCTGGGTAAAAACATCGTGTCCCTCGTCTCTTGTTACCATCCGCCTAGATGCACAGTTCGGGACCCCCTACCCGAGATCCGCCAGTTTTGACACCGACATTGGTGCTTTCATTGAGAGTTCCTCTGTGCCGTCACCGATAGGCCCGATGGCGTCTTCAACCAACAACGCTGTCCAGGGTGAGACTTTTCTCCCCGGACAGATCTTCGAATTCGGCGGCTTCGCACTGCGGGCTAATTCGCTTGGCCATCTGGAGCAGATCGAAAGCTACGCCCCTGGCCGTCAGGTCAGATTCGGAAGCCTAAACTTCACGGCCGACGTCCGCGGAGACTTGATCTGCGACGGACTCGAGCCACAGCCGAGCGCGCCGCACTGTGACGATGGGCATGATCTAGCTCTACCGCCGAACAGTGTCTTGGTGGCCGCACATGAATCCGCTTCGGCCATCAGTCCGGAGCCGATCGCCCAGATCGAGGATTGGTGGATAGACGCCGCCTCAGGGGCTTCAACTTCCACGGCGATGGAGCCGAACATTAATCTTGTCCCCCGCGAAACTCATGATTCCGAGGTGCCGGACTCCTTGCCGAACTCCGAACCTCCCACGCCCCTACCAATCGATTCGGATTGGGCGCCGGTTATGGAATTCACCACCGCGGACATCTTCCAACACTCACCCTTTGGCGACATCCTAAATTCGCTAAAGCACCTCTCGTTATCGGGAGAGTCCTGGCCGGATTATGGCCAGGATAGTTGGGGTACGGACGATGAAGAAATTCAGAGCCCACCCACCACCCACTTTGTAGCCACTGTCGACAATCTAACCGACATGCTAGACTACGACTCTGAAGACATCGACGGAATAGACGACGATGCCGGAGACGAACAATAAACAGAGCCTATAAGGCACGGGAGGACCACCCCGTCATATGACATATACATGGTGGATACCCCAAAAGAGAGCGATAACGAGGACCAACGGGCCGCGGCAGAAGATAACCCCGCCGATGAACAACCAAAACGGCGGCGCAGATGCCGCCCTAAGTCCCGCCTCGACAACAACAACGCTCCTAAGGAGCCCGTAATACAGCAGGGCTCACAAGTGGACGACGAATATGCAGATAAGCAACCGTCCGAACATGATGAGTCAGATAATCAGTCCAGGCCCGGCGAAAACGACAGTCCGGACGATCTCATGCCGGACATGCCGCCGGAGAGCAAAAACCTTCAGAAAAGACTCGTCAACACTGCAAGAAGCCTGAAGAAGGAAAAGCGGAAGCTCAAAACAGCGGAAGACACACTCAGAATGAGATGGAGCAAAGTGCTCAAGACCGCGGACAAATACGACAATGGTCACCAATCAAAGAGCTACTCGAAGCACAAGCTGCTACCAGAATTCGACGAGGAGGCCATAGAGCCTCCACCGTCAAGAAATAAAGAGGCCGCCTGGTTGGATAGACGGCCAGATGATAGGCCAAATTCTGAAAGCGGCGCCACACATAAACCAACTAATGAACCTGGAAAGACAGATGGCCCACCCAGGTCCATCTACGGGCCAAAGAAGAAGGCCCCAGGAAGCAAGGCAACACGTAAAGTGTCCGAAGATAGTGGCACACCAAAATACAGGGGCGCCGCACACCCACTATGTTTCACCGATGAGGTGCTGGACCATGAATTCCCAGCAGAATTTAAACCCATAAACATAGAGGCTTACGATGGAACAACAGACCCTGGAGTCTGGATAGAAGATTACATACTACATATACACATGGCCAGAGGAGATGATCTCCACGCCATAAAATACCTACCCCTCAAGCTCAAAGGGCCAGCCCGTCATTGGCTTAAAAGCCTCCCAGAAAATACTGTGGGAAGTTGGGAAGAGCTCGAGGAAGCGTTTAGAGCAAATTTTCAAGGGACCTATGTCCGCCCTCCGGATGCAGATGATTTAAGTCATATAACTCAACAGCCCGGAGAGTCAGCGCGCAAATTCTGGAACAGGTTCCTCACCAAAAAGAACCAAATAGTCGACTGTCCGGACGCCGAAGCCTTAGCAGCTTTTAAACACAATGTTCGAGACGAATGGCTTGCCAGACACCTCGGCCAAGAAAAACCGAGGACAATGCCCTCGCTAACAAGCCTCATGACCCGCTTCTGTGTGGGAGAGGATAGCTGGCTAGCAAGATGCAGCACCAGCGACCCAAGTACATCCGAGATAAGAGATGGAAACGGAAAATCGCGGCGTAGGAAAGAGCAGCGCCGGAATAAAGAGAAAAGCCCAAAGAGCACGACAGTCAACACCGGATTCAAAAGCTCGCGGCCAAACAACAAAACATCGCCTCTTAAGGATGACGGCGATGAGCTGTCCAACTCAAACAAAATTTTGAGTCGGATATGTCAAATCCACAGCACCCCCGGAAGGCCTGCAAACCACACCCATCGGGACTGTTGGGTTTTTAAACAGTCTGGCCGACTAAACGCCGAACACAAGGGGCTCGACGCGTCAAGCGAAGACGATAAATCCCACCAGCAGAGCACCGGAAAACAAAAGACTTTCCCACAAGGGGTCAAAGCAGTGAATTCACTTCATGTGATAATATGGAAAAATAGTGCGGCACTTTCTAAAAAGAGCTTCGCGCGGTCCAACCCAGCAGACCATAGAGATTGGATATCAAAACCAATCACTTTCGACCACATGGACTATTCCAGAAGCGTTCGAAACGCGGGACGGACTCCCCTGATATTGAATCCCATAATAGACGGACTACAATTTACTAAAGTCCTAAGGGACGGAGGCAGCGACTTAAACCTGCTGTATTCAAACACAATCCGTCAGATGGGGATAGACCCTACAAAAATTCGACACAGCCGCACTTCCTTCAAAGGAGTGACGCCAGGCCCTTACGCCAAGTGCACAGGCTCCCTATTACTAGAAGTCGTGTTCGGATCACCGAACAATTTTTGGCGCGAAAAACTAATTTTTCACATCGTCCCATTTAAAAGTGGATATCAAGCACTCTTGGGACGAAAGGCTTTTGTCCGTTTCAACGCCATACCGCATTACGCATCTCTTACACTCAAGATGCCCGGTCCGCGTGGCATCATTTCAGTGCGAGGGTCACTCAAAGACCCCGGACTCGGATAGACGAGTCCGGCTTCAGCAGGCTAGGGGTTCCTTAGCCGCACACCTCTTCACAGAGGGCAGCGCGCACAAACAACCGCGGGTTCATACAAACCCTACTTTACTTATTTATATTTCTTCTTTTACACGTATATTTTTCGCACGAATTGTTTTCAAACTAAGCGTTCCTCTCCTTTTACAGATGAACAACGTGCATACCCGTCCAGGATAATGGCGAACGGAGACACAGGCGCAGACGTGCAGTAGGGACCCGTTGTGAGGATTCTTTTCAGATTAAGACCCTGCGTAAACCTTTTTTACTGTCTCTTGTTGTTATTCTCCCTTTGTTTCTTCCTATAGCCAAAGCGGAGCCTGACGTTTTGGCATCGGCCGCGTCAGAAGACTATGCCCATACCTGGACACGAGGGGCTTAGGGCATTGTTCTGCCCATTATAAAGACCGGACACCTTCGGGAGTGTTCGGCGTCTCGAGTTAGGCATTATATGCATCAGCTCCGAATCATGTCTTTGATCAAATGTTGGGTTTGCCCGGCTCCTGTGTTTTGCTGCCTTACGTTTCGTATCATCGGCTAACGCGGCACCAGGAGAACTACTGCGATTGTGCCCCAGTTCGGCTGGGCGAGCACCTCAGTAGAGAAAGCCGAAAATTGACTGTCATGATATAGCGAGAGACTGGTCAACCACTCGATCGACCACCGGAATGTTTAGAATTCCCCGCTTTGACGAAGGACCGTTTCCCGGTCAGGCACACACGCGCCCCGAATTCGGAGAAGTGCGGTGCCCCAAGGGGCTATATCGTAGCCCCACCCTCGAACTCCACTGGCTAAGTGAAAGTGATAAAGCATTATAGTCCGGATTGCCTCGTTTGCTACGCTACCACCTCCTTAACAGGACCAAGACGTCGGATTAAGTGTGAAAACGCGCTATTTTTGCGAACACCCCCGCACCTTGTGCGTGGGGGCTGAAGCCGAAGACTGCAATCTTTCAGGTTATACAAATGTATACGTAAACGGCCGCATAGGAGAAGTTTTACTACTTGGGACGCACAAGTATAAAAAGCAGTTATAGCATAATCATCGTTTTACAAGCTAAAAAACGTTCATTTGAACGTGACATTTTTTGAGCACTGCGACTCTATTACACGAGCGCCACGCATAACTTCCCCGAAATAGTGCTCGGCGGGGAGCCGGTTTTCATCCGAGCCCTGGGCGGCAACAGCGGTGGCATCCATCTCCATCCAATGCGCCTTCACGTGGGCAAGAGCCATCCGCGCGCCCTCGATGCAGGCCGACCGCTTCATCTCCTTGATATGCGGCACCGCTCCAGTAAGCCGAAGTAGCTCGTCGCCTTGGGCCTCTCTGGCCAGACATGAGCCACGATGTCAGTCATGGCAAGTCCGGATAACCTATTTAGCTCGGCCCATTCGGCTAACCGGTCGGTCAACGGAAGTGAGCGATCCGGACTATGGAATTGAGACCAAAATAGCTCTTCCGTCTTGTGATCCTTCTGGCCCCGGAAGTGCTCAACGGCATCAGCCGCACTTGCCGCTAAGTCCATATACGGATCCTCCGGACTCCACAGCCGATCAAATTGAGCATACTTTTGATCCATAAACCGGCGACGCAGTAGATAAGGCTTGCCAGCCACGATATCTCCGGCCTGGCGCAGCTCCTCCCTCATGGCCCGCATTGCAGAGCGGGCATCCTTGGCCTCGGCGGTGGCCTTCCTCAGTTCTTCCCGCTCCGGTAAACGCTCCTTTTCAAGAGCCTCATTGCGGTCGGCAGCATCTTTCACTTTCACGGCCAATTCGGCCACCTCTTCCCTGCTTAGGCAGTGTGCAGCCTTTTCGGCTTTCAACTCCTCGGCCGCCCTCGAGGCAGCCGCGTCACTCCTTTGGGCTTGCTCCTTAGCTTGGGCAAGTTCGGCCCGAAGGCTCTCCACAGCAGCAGCACCGTCTGTACAACAGCATATAATTTATCAGAGGAGGGCTTTGACCCCCTTAATAAAGCGACTGCGGAGAACTCATTTACCTTGCGACTCGTCAAGTCGCCGGTTGACAAGCGCGATGTCCGCATCCGCCACGTCAAGTTGCCGCATTAACTCGGCAACTCCACTAGTCCGGCTAGCCCTCGGACTATCTGCCACCTGCATAGGAATGACGACATTAATTACTTGCGATTTTGATCCTCGGCACGCTGTCGTCTTCGACAACCTACCGAGTCTCGGGGGCTACTATCTATACATGGCGCATTTTTATGTGCAAAACTGTTAATAGACAAAGGGATGCGTCATTCTCGCGTACCTCAAACCCCGCCAGCAAACTCATAGCAGCATTGCGCAATCCGCTCTCGGCGGACGAAATCCTTCCAATCACCATACACATCAACGTACGGTGATCTTCTGAGATGGACGCCCTCTCAAGTAGATTCTTCAGTTCTCCCGGCCGGATACTAGCGGGTGCCGAACTCTCTGGCCCCTCCGGACTCGGGGATACCCTCCGTGACGATACTTCAGGCTCGTCTGCCTTATCTGACGGCGCAGCAGACGGAGGCGTTTCGCTCTCCATCATCTCCGGAAGAAGGTCCCCCGAAGATGAACTCATCTGAGAAGGCTGCAGATCCGAACTGCAAGATAAATATTTCGGTTACCCACAGAAGCACAAATGGAGGTATTTCCTTACTAATTAACTCCCCTTTTCATACTCACGCCTCAATGGAGGGCTGATCCTTTGGCGATGATTGTACGTCCGGATTCTCCCCGGACGCCGGACCCCCCGGTGAAGATCTCTTCCCCCGCTTAGGGGCTTTGGCCTCCGGATCTTCGGAGGCGGTCCTCTTCTCCCCCTGGAAGGAGGGGTTTTTGATTCCCCCCTCTTCAGACGCCCCTTTGGGCGAAATAACAGCTCCTCTATCTTCCCCATCGCTCCCTTCCATGGGCGCGACCTCCAACATTCTGACCAGCACGGGCTCCAGTGCGGTCTCTGGGAGGGGGGCCGGACACCTTATCAGCCTCGAATGTGCTACCCACTCCTGTGAAGAGTAAGGGGTCAGGAGGCGAACTCTAGAAAAGCAGATAAACGGAGCGTCCGGACTCTGAGCTATTTACCTGAGAATCCGGGCGATTGCGGCCTAGGCCTGCGTCCTCGGCCAATTCCGGGCACGCTACCTGCGGTCCGAAGAACAACTTGTACATCTCCACGGGTGTCGCACCCATGAAGTGTTGGAGAATCCGAGGTCCCTCCGGGTTGAACTCCCACAGACGGAGAGGACGGCGTTTGCAGGGCAGAAGATGCCTGATTAGCATAACCTGCATCACCACAATCAGATTGATCTCCCTCGCCTAGAGATCTCGAATCCGGCCCTGCAATAAGGGCACGTCTTCGGACGGTCCCCAATTGAGCCCTTGGTTGACCCATGACATCAGTCGGCATGGAGGTCCCGGGCGGAATGAAGGCGGCGGCTTTTGCTTGCTGCCCTTCGGAGCGGTGATATAGAACCACTCCTGCTGCCACAGTCCGAGTTCCTCTTGGAAGGAACCCTCGGGCCACGGGGCATCAGCCTTTTTGCTTATGGCCGCCCCGCCGCACTCCGCTTGACGCCCCCCGATCATCTTCGTCTCCACATTGAAGGTCTTCAGCCACAGGCCGAAGTGGGGAGTGACGCGGAGGAAGGCTTCGCAGACGATAATGAATGCGGAGATGTGGAGGATGGACTCCGGAGCCAAGTCATGAAAATCCAGCCCGTAGTAGAACATGAGCCCTCTCACGAAGGGGTCCGTCGGGAAGCCTAAACCCCGACGGAGGTGGGATACGAAGACAACGAACTCACCGGGCTCGGGGGTAGGCACGGCCTGCCCTTGGGCAGGCAACCTGTGCGAAACCTCGTAGGCCAGGTACTTGGCCTCACGTAACTTTAATATGTCCTCCTCCGTGACGGAGGAGGGCATCCACCGGCCTTGGAGGTCGGAGCCGGACATGGTTGAGAATCCGAAGCGCTCGAATCTGAAGCTCTGGGTATTGGAACTGGGAGCGAGGAGGAGATTCGATGTGCGATTGAAGAACAAGAACAAGCCTTGGTCCTCTTATAAAGGGGGAAAATACCAAGAGCCGTCTCCGTGACCGTTCGGGATTCACCTTCGATAGAGGAGGCGTGGCGACGGGAACGGTTGGGTTACCCACACACGTATTGATGAGAATCCCGGGATAAGGGGAACACGATCTCTGCTTCGACAAGACGTGCCAAGGAAATCGCTTCGCTAAATGTGCTGAGGTGGTATAGTAAAAAACGATTCAAGTAAAAGCCTGGTAGCGGTGTGATGTCACGCCGCGTAATACGTCAGCAGATTGGACTAGTGTACATTCTATTCTCTCTACGGTGGAATGTGGAATTTATTTTGCAGAGCCGGACACTATCCTGGTGTTCATGATCTTCTCTGGATTATTCAAGGGAGGAACCCGCCTTGCAATGCCGAACATTATGCGCGCCGGACTAATCGTCATTGAAGCCTGGTTCAGGGGCTACTGAGGGAGTCCTGGACTAGGGGGTGTCCGGACAGCCGGACTATCATCATCCGCCGGACTCCAAGACTACGAAGATACAAGATTGAAGACTCTGTCCCGTGTCCGGATGGGACTTTCCTTGGCGTGGAAGGCAAGCTTGGCAATACGGATATGTAGATCTCCTACCATTGTAACCGACTCTGTGTAACCCTAGCCTCCTCCGGTGTCTATATAAACCGGAGGGCTTTAGTCCGCAGGACAACATACATCATAACAATCATACCATAGGCTAGCTTTAGGGTTTAGCCTCCTCGATCTCGTGGTAGATCCACTCTTGTACTACCCATATCATCAATATTAATCAAGCAGGACGTAGGGTTTTACCTCCATCGAGAGGCCCGAACCTGGGTAAAAACATCGTGTCCCTCGTCTCCTGTTACCATCCGCCTAGACGCATAGTTCGGGACCCCCTACCCGAGATCCGCCGGTTTTGACACCGACAAGGACCATTAAAATAAACCACTCCCCAATATGCAAAATGTTTTCCATTTCGAAATAGGCAGGTGTGCTATAAGTGTTGAGGTTCTACGAGTTTTTTTTGAGTTGTTGTAACATCTCACTTTGGTACACCATTCCTATGGAGAATGGGCAAATGCAGTTAAGACTAACGATCAATGGGGGAATGTTATTTTGATCTGACGGTCGTACATGCAGTTAGATCTATCAGCCAAACAGAAAAAAAGAGGAAAAGATAACATTACTAGAAGTGGGCCCATGCACCAACCTACATGGACTGAGGCGCCCTGATCGGGGGCACCCCAAACCAACTAATGGTTTAGGTCCCCTGTCGCCAGCGCTAGATAAAAGGTGGTACGGGACTGGGTTGGCTGCCTGCGAGATCACAATTCACGTATGGTTTCTCTCCTCCCGATATTCTCTCACCCCGTCCGATCAGGGGAGCGCTGCAGCGACGGGAAGACCCACTCCAGCCGCTGCTGTCGTCCCCGGACAGTGTCGGTAGCGTCCTGAGGGCATCAGGATGTTGAGGAGGTCCTCTACCTCGACTACATCACCCCTGCATCACGCCTGCACCGAGCAGGCGATAATGTAAACCTCCGTGACATGTAAAGGATCTCTAAACCCATCCATGTTCATGTTGTATTAGGTGATCTAGATGAAATTTCATCATACTGTTGGCATCCTAGTGATGCATTAGATCCAACAAAGGTGGCATAGAATTAAATGAAAAAAAAAAGATAGTTGAGTATCATATCATGATGCCATATTATAATAAATGCTATGCTACCATGTGTCATGCATGACATACATAAAGTGCATATGAAGTTTGGTCAAAGTCAAGCTTTGTTAAGTTTGACTAATTTTATGTTAAAAAATATCAACATTCACAATATGAAATCAATATTATCAGATGCACCATGAAATGTATTTTCATACTATATAGTTTTAGTATTGTAGGTATTCATATTTTTTGATATAAATTTGGTCAAACTTCGTATAGTTTGACTATGACCAAACTTTATACGCGGAGTAAAAAGAAACGGAGGGAGTACAAATAAAAGATACTCCCTCCGTAAAGAAATATAAGAACGTTTAGATCACTGAAGTAGTGATCTAAATGCTCTTATATTTCTTTATAGAGGGAGTACTATGCATTAGGAAGGTAAGTATTCTACACTAGTATTGTATGCATATATTACCTTATGATACTACCCATTTGAAGCAGCCTTACATACGTACGTACTAACAAAACACTGACAATGAGACAAAACGTACAGAGCACGTACGTAGCACGTACACTGAATAAGCTCGGGTCAGTTCGTTGCATGACGGTTGCACAGACCGCGCGTGTGTAGTACTCCGTTCCAAAATAATTGTCTTTCCAGCCATCTCAAATGGACTACAACATACGGATGTATGTAGACATGTTTTAGAGTGTAATAGCACTCATTTTGCTCCGTATGTAGTCACTTGTTGAAATCTCTAGAAAGACAATTATTTAGGAACGGAGGAAGTAGTAGAAAGGATAACAGCTTTGCTTTTGATCTGTTTGTTCATCGCGTCGACACGCCCAACCGAAACCCGGGTTCCGGGTTTCTCACACGTGTAAAGCGCCGAAGGAGGCATATGCGTTTGGCACAATTCGTTGGAGCGATGGCGGATCAACTAACTCTGGTGGACCACGATGCCACACTCGCCCCCCTCGATCCATCTTTTTCCCGAACATAGTAGCACCGTGCATCTCAGTTATCAGTATCGTCGTTAATCGATTGATTAGCAGCAGGAAAGCGAGTAATCTCGAGATCAATTTGAACTTCAGAAACACGAGGGCCAGTCACGTGCGGCTCGCAGGCTGGTCATCCTGTCATGCTAAACCGGAAAAAAAAAGAGACACGGTTGTCAGAGGTGTCGCCGGCGGGAGGCGCGCGACAGGATCACCGGCCGCGCGGGGGAATGAGTACGCGTCCGTGTCCGGTGTCCCCGTCCCCGTCAGGCCAAGAAGCAGAACACCTCGCCGTCGCGGTCGCCGACGTGTCCCCTTCAGGCCCCGTTCTGCCGACGTCCCTGCCCCCGTTCCGCTCAGCAGCGGCTCAGCGACAATCTGTACGACCTGTGCGGCTGCCGTATTTAATCCCGGCTGATCACGACGCGAAACCGCCGATGCGAACGAACGACACAGTTTTGCTTCACAGCACAATTTGGAAACAATTTCATAATGGGATTGGATCTCTGGTGAGTAAACTATAAGATCAATGGGGTAGATCGGGTTGGATTGGATTGCGATGGGCGCAATGATTATTCGGTTGGAGGAGCATAGCTAGCTCTGGATGGACCGCACGGGCACGCTTGTCTTGTCACTGCTGCTGCTTGGACCTCGCAGAAATATTGTGGAATGTGGACCCTTTTTTTAATGGAAAAATACGGGGCATATTCTACCTGTAATCTAAAATGGATTCCTGAGGTTGCTTCCTGCTTAACCCTACCGGAGTAGAGTAGTAGTACTATTTTAGTGTTGAACCTGGCCAGCTTGAGAAGGAGAAGGTGAATGTTGGTACTATTTTAATCAATATTAATTATCGTTTATTGAGTATAAAATTGTACAAAATCAGCGATAATTAATATAATCAATATGGATAGGAGGGAGTACAAGTTATGACTTTCTTTAGCCTGTTCTTGAAATTATGGTTGTGTAGTCCGCCTATACACAAAACCGAATACTACCATCTTCACACGATGAAAAGACAATTTTCAAGCTTATAGAAATATATTCTGCTTCCCCAATATCATTATCAAGCACTAGAATAATATTGCCACCATATCAGTAACAGTAATAGTAATGGTAGACGTTTTCGGATGGACCGCAATACCGTGGCCTGAGAAAACAATGTACAATGCGAACCTTTATTAATAGCAAATTATACATTCTACTTGTGGATCATATTGAATATTGTGGAGGTTGCTTCAAGCTTGACAACTCCGGCGCTATTTTATTGTGCAGCCTGATGGATGGGTTTCTCAACAACTTGCAATACACGAAACATAAATCCGGTGACTCGCATATCTTGATTGCGTACTGCTCGTGTTATTCAAAAGGGAAACCCGTCTTTATGCAGCGCAAGTGCATTCTTAAGATCACTAATAAATTGTGTTTTTTCTCCCGACAATCCAAGACTAGAATAATACTGTACGTGCCTGTTAGTATACAAGCATCAGTAGACGTTTTCGAAAGCGCACGGCGTATGCGACGAAACACATCCGTGTCCACTGTCAAGAGCAAGGTGTCCTCGCAAAAAAAAAGAGAGCAAGGTGCGTCCTGCATAACAGAGCGCCGTCACGCACCGGAGATTTGACTGGTGATTTTTATACAGCATGGACGGCTGCAAAGTTTCACCTTTTTGACAATAGAAGAAAGAAAGGAAACCCACGGAAGAGATTAAAAAGAAAAAGAAAAAGAAGTAGAAAGAAGAATCTCAGGTCACGTGTAGGGAGCTCGTGAGCTCTGCAGAGTGTTCGGCCGCAGAGGATCCCGCTGAGCGCGCCGCAAGTGCGTAGTACCCGACTTGGGAGGGGCCAATGCTTTCCTTTCCCTCCATATTTAAACGGCCCATTTGGCGGGGCACCCGACGCGTCACGGGACGACCGGGCGGCGGTCACGCTGCGGAGTAGGGGCCACGCAGCCGCCGATCCCCCTGGACCCACGCGTCAGTGGCACGAGTGCTGCCACTCGCGGGTCATTCCCATTCATGCGGGACGCGCCACGGCTCCGGGCTCAAGGCCAGAGCACGAACCATTCATGGGCAGTGAATGATCATCGACCTGTTTGTCAGTTTGTGTGCTTGGTTTTTTTTTTTTTATCAAAAATGGAAGAAGAAACGGACCCTAAAATTCAAAGCGGCGGCCCCGTGGTTTTTAGGGCGTTCACACAAAGTTGGCCTGCCCCCCTGGCTTGGGAATCCACCCCAACTGACCGATTCCGTTCAACACTTGTAGGTCACTCGTCTCGTTCCAGACCAGGCATGGAATGATCCTTTCGCCCATTTGAAAAAGGACGGGCACCATCTCGGTCAAGAAAGCCCGGTGGGTGGGGTGTCCTACCAAATGGGGGCAAACCTTAAAATAAAGTATTGATCATTTCAAACAAAAAATGGAGCAAATCTGCCCTAATGGTAGCACTTTTTGAAAGTGAAAATTGTGTTGGTAAAAACACTGCCAGCCATGCACATTTCACATTTGAGTAGAAGAAAAATTGTGGTGGCAGTCTTGCCGAGAGTGGAACTACTCAGCTTCAGTAGGGACAAGCCACTCTGAATTCAGCGAAAAGAAGCACATACTAGTACTGCACCCCAAAAGGCCTCTGAGCCTGAAAGGCGAAGCAGGGGCCACTGCAGTGCGACAAGGCAAGCAGAGGACACGATCATGCCATCCGGCAACTCTGATGAACCGTTTGCGTTCCGTCCGAGGAAGCAAAAAACACCATCGATTAGTACCACAACAAACTCGTCTCATCTTTACAGGTTTTGACGGACACTATAATGGTGAGCCAGCCATCATCAAGGGCAAAAAAAGTCAAGACACAGTTTCGCAAGTACGGCAGGGAAGCCTTATTGCTGATGTTATGTACTGGGCTGGGCTGGGCTGGACTAAACAACTTACGCCGCCGCCGACCGAGGGCGGAAATGAAACCAAGGTATTTTTTCTAATGGTAGATGAATGGAATTGGCGCCTCATTTCGACGACCAATTCCGGTTGTTGTTGGTGTTGCAGCTGCTGTTGTTGTTCCTCGGCTTGGCATTCGGCTGCCAGCCCCGGTTCCCTTGCTTCCGGATGTCTTGCGGATCCACCATCTGTACAGTCCTCTGCTTCTTTGCTGCAATCACAATCAAAAATTGACATCATTACTCAAATCACATATAGAGCTCAAGCAGTGAAGTTCACTGTTATGCTCATTGGCAAAATTAGCACGGTTAGTATTTAACTGTTTGGCTATAATCTAAGCTAAAAGGCAATCAGACCAGTTCAAGCCATAATTTACAGCCAGCAATGATGTGATGCCGTCACAGGTAATAACAAACCCAAAATTTCATGGTCAAACACATACCGTTATCGAATTCTTGGTAACCTTCCTGAAGCTTTCGCTTTGTCATCTCTAGCTTCGAGTTAGTTGCCAGTTCTAACTTTGCATTCTTTGCAAGATCTAGCTTTGCTCGAAGCGAGCTCGCATCAGGGTTGCCCGCCGGTTTCTACAGGGCAGGCACAGAATTTGGGATTAGTATGAATAAAACAACCACAAATAGTATTTTGTTCGAGGTGCAATATGCTCACATCAGATGGCACCGGTTGCGGTCTCCCTTGAGCGGGCGAGGCACCTTGCTGCTGCTTAGGCCTCACTTGAGGTCTCCCACGACCCGACTCAGCACTTGAGGGCTTCGCCAGCATGGCTGCAATGAATTGCTCTCTCGTTTGCCCATTGGCCATTTCTTGCGGCCGCGATTGCCTTGCTGCAGATTGTTCTTGCCTCCAGCTCTGGTCAGGGTCATACTGCTGGGCCACTGGCTGCGGAGGCCTTCTAATTGGTTCTTGGCTCCCCGGATGCCGCTGTAAACTGTTCCTTGTATCTGTGGATAATTCACAAAACAATCAGCATGTCAAACACTAGTCCCTGGCAAAGAACAATCAGAGGGGATCAAAGAGGGTTAAGATGTCACTCACTTCCAGCATCATCCATTCCATCAAACATCCTAGAGCCCTGGTTATCCTGAGAAATTCCAGATATAATTGTGTCAGATCAAATAATACCATGGACCCGATAAGACTACAGAGCGTGAAGCGGTTGATTTATGTGTAAATTCAATTACCTCTGAGAGCCGGATGGAAGTGCTCGGTGTGGCGAAGAGTGCCCCCTCGTCCACGGAAGGAGATGACATTCCTCGGTCTTCCTGCTCCAGACTGGACGGATGCATGGACTGAGGGGTGTGATCTGCGAATTGTTTGCAGAAGAAAACAATTAATCAGCTAATGAAGTAGTCGTAGCACATAACTACTAGTAGCTTATACTCCCTCCGTTCCAAAATAGATGAGTCAACTTTGTATTAAGTTAGTATAAAGTTGAGTCATCTATTTTGGAACGGAGGGAGTACAAGACAAGCATTACTTAAGTAAAAACTTGAAATATGATGAACTATTTTGATCGCTACTTACCAACAATGGCGTCTCCGCTGCCTCCATTGCTCATCCACTCGTCAACTATACTCTTCCAACCCCTGCGATTCACACGAAACATGCCAAGGAATGTTACTACAATAAAAATGGGTATCGATAGCTAAAGGAAATACAGAAGTAATTCAGAAGATAATTTTCTGGAAATGGTTTGGACGAAGAAAAACATGGAGATACATACCCGATGAGCAACCGTACGAGGTGCCGAATCTGCTTGGAGTTGTGCTTCCGGAGGATGCCCACGGTCTTCCCAATCGCAGTGACCTATCAGGACGAATCCGCGTGAGCACCAGCCAATACAAAGAACGAAATAAGCATGGCAAATCGATCAACGGAGCTCCTGTGGATGTCGTATCTCTCACCTTCAAGGTGTGCACCGTGAACTCCAGCTGCTGCAGCCGCCGGAGCAGATCGAGCAACGCCGCCTCCGACTGAAACAGCACGGCAGAACAGATTCAGCACGGGCGGTTACGACTTACCAGCCAACAACCAGCTGCACGGACGGCGGCAGCGGCGTGGAGAACGAGGGGATGAGCGTGACCTTTTCCTGGTAGTTGACGAGGACGGCCTTGATTTTCTCGGCCTCGGCGGCGACGGAGTCGTCGTCGTGGCGGGGCGCTCCGTCGTCGGTAATGGCTTCGGCGCGGTCGGAGCTGCAGAGGCTGGGGACGCTGGCGGCGCCCTCGGGGAGGAGCTGCTGCTGGTGCTGCTCCTGCGCCTGCGGCTCAGCGGCGGGCGCCCCCGCCGGGGGACGCGCCGCTGCCGCCGCGGCCCCTGCCGCCGTGGTCGGCGCGCCGGAGGACACGAGGAGGAGCGCCGTGTAGAGGCGCTCGGCTATGGCGTCGCGCCTGGCGCGGAGGGCGGCGGGCTGCTCGGACGCGGCGACGTCGATGGCCCCCTCGATGGCGTTGAGGATGTCCTCGCCGCCTCCCCGGAAGAAGTTGACCCAGTAGTCCCTGGGATGCGGCGCCATCGCCGCCCGCCGATCGATCGGGCTCCGACGGACCAGCCCCCAATCAAAACCCACTCCTTCCTCCCGTGCGGCGACGGACGGAGATTGGTTAATTCAAGTTTTAGTTCCGATTCAGTTCTTCCGTTACAGGGCAAGATAGATACAAGACGAACACGAAAAAAGGTAAAAATGAAAAAAGTGTCTACTGCGGATTGGCACACCCAGACGCAAGAACTGCGCAGGGGGTTGGCATTACCATCCACCAGAATCTATCTATCCATCCACCAATCTCACGGCCGGCGCACGCAAGAACGCGGTCGAGACCGGTAAGGGCGGACGGACGGGAGGAAGAACGAAAGGGAGAGATAAAAAAAATGGGTTTTTGCCCCGGGTTTGCTTTCCTTCCTACTCGGTGCGTGGCTAATTCCGATCTTTGTCCTGTCTACTGCGGATTCCCCGTCGCCCCCACGAGCGAGGGAGGGCCTGCGCTGCCGCGAGTGGGAGGTGGAGGGGGGAGGGAGGGGGGCGGAGAGAGTGCGCGGCGCTTGTGGTGGTGATGGCTGCTCAGCGATTTCCGCCAGGTCCAGGGGATGGATGCGATGCGATGCGATTGCGAACGCGGCGCCGCAATCCAGTCCAGCCCCCCCGGCGCGTGGCCGTACCGCGAGGGACAGGAGAGGGGTAGGACTAGGAGGGGGCCGTGTGCGTGAGCGTAGCGTTGTGTTTCGGCAAGGCTCAGACCTAGCTGGTGGGTGCGGCGCAACGACAGGTTTCTCGAAACCGCTAGGGCCACCAACGCATGTGGAAAGGAAAGGAAATGGCATGAACCGTGACTTGATTGAGCATTTGTGTTTCTCTTCTCTCTTTCTTTTTCACCTTCTTTCTTTGCATGGTGCAAACTTGAATTCAATCCATTTCCATTTGTTATTTCCGATTTTTCTACGTTGTAATCCAAGCATATATGTGTTTGCTTAAATGAAATGCATTTAATGCCCAAGACTGCCGCTTGTTGGGGTCTCGTGTTGATGAACTGGCTAGCTCGCTGGTTGTCATCCACCGCGTGATTTGAGAAATCTATGTCTTGGCTTGACGGGATATGCTTGATCGGTTGCTTAAAAGATGTCTGATATATATTTTTGTGAGTAGATTCATGTTGTTGATTTCTCCTCTCCGGTGATTGCTTCTGCTTTGCTTAAAACATGTTTGTGTCCCTTCCGCAACATACCTCGGTCTTCCTCTATCACTGCACGAGATGCCCGCCTCCGTCTTCAAGCCATTGATGGACAACTTTGACATATATCTATGGGGATGGACATGGACGGCTCTCCTTCTCCCGGGGCTGGGGAAAGGGAAACGTTACTTCTTCTGGTCCAATGACGATGCTAGCTTCTGGGTCTAAATGCCTTGCAACGTAGGATAAAGTCTGCACGCCAAAGCTTGCATGTGGTCTTCGTGTTAAAAACATTCTTGCACAAAATCTTTTGCCTTCTTGACTACGACTCCTACCCATGTGGATGCAACTTTGTCAACTGGATATGGCAAAAGATGGGCATCGTGCCCGCTTTCCATCCAATCGGCGTTCTCTGGATGGGCTCTGCGACCCCTCAGCTACCCCATGCACTAAAATCCTTCGTCTCGCTCACGTAGATTTGTAAAGTTTGGGATGCGAGAAACGTGAAAGTCTTCCGTCAGCAGGATTTAGCACCGAATGATGTAATAGTGAATGTTCTCTCTGATTTCAGCTTTTGGACAAATCGGCTAAAAAAGCCACGCTCAAAGATCATGCCAGATTGTGGCACTATTTTTTCCTCGGTTTAGGGATCCATGGCCCCTTCGAAAGTTCCAAAAAAACAAGCAGCAATGTTGTATAAATCTTATTATTTGAGATTGCATATGTTTTGTTCCTATCAGCATGAATCACATATTCAATGATGCCAGATTACTTTTTAGATCTCCGTAGCTAGAAAACATCGACAGGTTTCTCGAAACAACTAGGGGCACGCAACACATGTGGAAACGAAATGGCATGAACCGTGACTTATTTGAGTATTTGTGTTTCTCTTCTCTCTTTCCTTTTCACCTTCTTTCTTTTTGTGGTGCAAACCTGAATCCAAATACATGGTTCCGTTCCATTTGTTATTTCTGAATTTTCTACATTATAATCCAAGCATATATGTGTTTGCTTAAATGAAAAGCATTTAGATTGTTTAATGCACAAGACTACCACTTGTTGGGGTCTCGTGTTGATGAACTTAGCTCGTTGGTTGTCATCCACCGTGTGATTTGAGAAATCTATGTCTTTGTTTCACAGGATATGCTTGATCAGTTGCTTAAAAGATGTGCGATATATGTTTTTGATGGTAGATTCATGTTGCTGAATTCTCCTCTCTGGTGATTACTTCACCTTTGATTCAAACATGTTTGTGTCCCTTTCGCAACATACCTCGGTCTTCTTCTATTATTGCACAAGATGTCCGCCTCCGCCTTCCAGCCATTGATGGAAAATATTGACATATAACTATGGGGATGGATGACTCTTCTTCTCCCAGAGTTGGGGGAGGGAGAGGGGTGCCTACATAAAGGGAAACGTTGCTTCTTCTGGTCCAATGACGATACTAACTTCTAGATCTAAATGCCTTGCAACGTAGGATAAAGTCTGCACGCCAAAGCTTGCATGTGGTCATGGTGTTAAAAACATTTTGGCATAAAATCTTTGCCTTCTCGACTACGACTCCTACATACTGTGTTATGTGGCGTCGGAATCGTGAAACCCTCTCCCTTTTGAATGCAACTTTGTTAACTGGATATGGCAAAAGGTGACCATCGTGCCCTCTTTCCATCCAATCGGCGATCTCTGGATGGGCTCTACGACCTCTAAGCTACCCCATGCACTAAAATCCTTTGTCTTGCTCAAGTTGATTTGTAAAGTTTGGGATGCGAGAAACGTGAAAGTCTTCCATCAACAGGATTTAGCATCGAATGATGTAATAGTGATTGTTCTCTCTTATTTCAGCTTGCGGACAAATCAGCTAAAAAAACACGCTCAAAGATCACGCCAGACTGTGGCACTATTTTCTTTCCTCGTTTTATGGATCCATGCCCCCCTCCGAAAGTTCCAAAAAAATATGCAACAATGTTTATATAAATCTTATTATTTGAGATTGCATATGTGTTGTTCTTATCAGCATTAATCACACATTCAATGATGCCTGGTTACTTTTTAGATTTCCGTATATAAAAAATATCGACAAGTTTCTCGAAACCGCTAGGGGAACGCAACACATGGGGAAAGGAAATGGCATGAACCGTGACTTGTTTGAGTATTTGTGTTTCTCTTCTCTCTTTCCTTTTCACCTTCTTTCTTTGTGTGGTGCAAACCTGAATTCAAATACATGGCTCCATTCCTTTTTTTATTTCCGAATTTTCTACATTGTAATCCAAGCATATATGTGTTTGCTTAAATGAAATGTGTTTAGATTGTTTAATGCATAAGACTACCACTTTGTTGGGGTCTCATGTTGATGAACTGGCTAGTTCACTAGTTTTCATCCACCTTGTGATTTGAGAAATCTATGTCTTAGCTTGACAGGATATGCTTGGTTAGTTTCTTAAAAGATGTGTGATGTATGTTTTTGTGGGTAGATTCATGTTGCTGGATTCTCCTCTCCGGTGATTACTTCAGCTTTGGTTCAAACATGTTTGTGTCCCTTCCGCAACATACCTCGGTCTTCCTCTATTACTGCACAAGATGTCTACCTCTGTCTTCCAGACGTTGATGGAAAACTTTGACATATATCTATGGGGATGGACGACTCTCCTTCTCCTGGGGTTGGGGGAAGGGAGAGGGGTGTGCCTATATAAAGGGAAGCATTGCTTCTTTTGGTCCAATGATGATACTAGCTTCTGGGTATAAATGCCTTGCAACGTAGGATAAAGTTCGCACGCCAAAGCTTGCATTTGGTCTGGTGTTAAAAACATTCTGGCAAAAACCTTTGCCTTCTCGACTATGACTCCTACCCAATGCGTGGCATGGTGTTGGAATCGTGAAAGCATCTCTCTTTTGAATGCAACTTTGTCAACTGGATATGGGAAAAGGTGGCCATTGTGCCCACTTTCCATCCAATCAGCAATCTCTGGATGGGCTCTATGACCCTTCAGCTACCCCATGCACTAAAATCCTTTGTCTTGCTCATGCTGCTTTGTAAAGTTTGGGATGCGAGAAACGCGAAAGTCTTCTGTCATCAGCATTTAGCACTGAATGATGTAATAGTGAATGTTCTCTCTGATTTCAGCTTGTGGACAATTCAACTAAGAAAGCCAAGCTCAAAGATCACGCCAGTGTAACACCCACGATGCGGCTATATCTCCCACGTGTCGAAGCACGACTTAGAGGCATAACCGCATGGTGATTTTGTCGCAAGAAGGGTCATCTTCACACAATCCCATGTAATGAACAAGAATGGTATAAAGAGAGTTGGCTTACAATCGCCACTTCACACAATACATAATTTAGATCATACATCATTCAAATACACTCATAGACCGACTACGGTCAAGTTCAAATGAAAAGAAGACAACCCCAAATGCTAGATCCCCAATCGTCCCGACTGGGCTCCTCTACTGATCATCTAGAAACGATACATAGTAACGACCAAGGGCCTCATCAAATTCCCACTTCAGCTCAGTTGCGCCATCTGCGCCAGTAACCTCGGCACCTGCATCTGTTTTGGTAGAATCTGTGAGTCACAAGGACTCAACAATCTCACACCCGCGAGATCAAGACTATTTAAGCTCATAGGTAGGTAAGGGGGAATATGGTGGAACTGCGGCAATCACTAAGCATATATGGTGGCTAACATACGCAAGTGAGAGCGAGAAGAGAAGCAACGCGTCGGTCGAGAAGCTAGAAGTGATCAAGAAGTGATCCTGAAACTACTTACGTCAAGCATAACACAAACCGTGTTCACTTCCCGGACTCCGCCGAGAAGAGACCATCATGGCTACGCACGCGGTTGATGCATTTTAATGAAGTCAAGTTTCAAGTTATCTACAACTGGACATTAACAAATTCCCATCTGCCTCATAACCGCGGGCATGGCTTTCGAAAGATTATATACCCTGCAGGGGTGTCCCAACTCAGCCCATCACAAGCTCTCACGGTCAACGAAGGAATAGACCTTCTCCCGGGAAGACCCGATCAGTCTCGGAATCCCGGTTCGCAAAACATTTCGGCAATGGTAAAACAAGACCAGCAAAGCCACCCGATGCGCCGACAAATCCCGATAGGAGCTGCGCATATCTCGTTCTCAGGGCACACCGGATCGTCCAAACTTCCGGTAGGCCAGCCCAGAGTTGCCCCTGGTGGCCACCTGCGGCTGACAGGTTGGACCAACACTCACGACGAGCACTGGCCCGGGGGGGTAAATAAAGATGACCCTTGGGCTCGCGAAAACCCAAGGGAAAAGGGCTTAGGTGGCAAATGGTAAAACCAAGGTTGGGCCTTGCTGGAGGAGTTTTATTCAAAGCGAACTATTAAGGGGGTCCCATAAATCACCCAACTATGTAAGGAACGCAAAATCAAGGAACATAACACCGGTATACGGAACTAGGGCGGCAAGAGTGGAACAATTCACCAGGCATAAGGCCGAGCCTTCCACCCTTTACCAAGTATATAAGGTGCATTAATTTAAACAGGAGATATTGTGATATCCCAAAGTAACAATGTTCCGACCAGGAACAAACTTCATCTTCACCTGCAACTAACAACGCTATAAGAGGGGCTGAGCAAAAGCGGTGACATAGCTAGACAAAGGGTTTGCTAGGACAGGATGGTTAGAGGTTTAACATGGCAATAGGCAGGCATGGTAAACAAAGGCAGGTAGGGCTAACAAAGCGATAGAGCGAGTACTAGCAAGCAGAGATAGAAGTGATATCGAAGGTATGATCATCTTGCCTGCAAGGTTCTCAGAGTAGTCGAAGGCTTGATCCTCGTAAGCATTCTCAACAGGTTCCTCGTGCACGTACTCGTCTCCCGGCTCTACCCAAATCAAGAACACAAGCAAGGAACCACAATAAATCACGGTGCGATGCACAAGCAACATGATGCAATACATGTCATGATATGCGAGATGTGATATGCAATGCATATGTGTGCTTCGGAAGGAAAGATGATGAACAAGGCATCAACTTGGAAAACCAAGTATGCCGCTGGAAAGATGAGATGATTTCGATTGAAATCGATGTAAAAATCACCGGGAACGGATGCACGGTTTGCAAATGGCAAGCAAGACAAGAATGGCACAAAGCTGCGTTTAACAGCGCGATGCTACTTAGCATGCAACAAGAAACTATGCTACAGCACCCCAAAATAAAAACAAAGCATATGGCAATGATCTACAGGATATGCTTTACAAAAGAGGAACACTGAGCTATGGCTAATTCACATCATAACAGGTTCAAACGAGCATGGAGAAAGTGCAAAAAATTATCAGGTTGGACATGGCATAAACAGCAGCACGAAGCAATGTTCAGAGCAAGTTTTTAACATGCTACAAGAACTTATAATAGTAAAATAAGGCATGGCATGAATCTACTAAAAGCATAGATCAAAAGTCCCTTACTGACCATAAGCCAAAAAGGATCAGAAAATATGATGGCACCCACGTAAACATAGCAAGTTTCGTTAACAGATTTCAGCAAACAAAGCATGACATTGAAATAATTACGAAGGCACCTTCGTGAGCTCGATGCACTCACTATAGAGCATTTCATGATAAACTAAGCATACATCCATCAAGAAGACATGACATAGAAGCTATACATGGCAAGAAACAACATCATAGCATATCCGGATCAACTACAACAACCTCGGCCAAATTGAATAACATGTAAACAATCTGCCAGGAAACAATTTGAAGCAAAAGTAGAGCATGAAAATGACATGCTAGACTACTCCATAATTGCAACTAGGACCATGGATGGATAGAGCAAAACCATGTTTTCAAAACTCCCTTACTGAAGTATCTCAAATTATGCATGTATCTCTCTGTAGCAACATGTTTACATGACATCAAAATTACAGCAGGACATGAACTAAAATCAGCATGATCACGAAGCCTAGTTTGCATGCTTGTGCTAGTCACCACATTTATCACGAAAATACATGGTAAGCACCTCTGTAAAGAAGACATAGCCTAGTTTAAAACAAATTTAGGGACCAAGTCCATAGGATGCACACATCAATCATGGCAAAAATGACAAAAGAGTTCGTGCTGATAAGAATCTGAAACTAACAATATGAAGCCCTCTTCCAACAGAATTTCGGGCATCAAGATGAGCTCAAATGCAAATGATGCAATGGAATGAAATGATGTTCTCTTTGAGACGAACAATTTGACATATTACACGCATGAAACGGAGCTACGGGTGCGAAGATGTGATGCTATGAAGTTGCAACAAAATTAATGCAGTTAAGGACTTGGAAGAAATTCGGGGGAGAAGAAAAAGTCAACCCAGAGGGATCCGATCGGATCTGGCGCGCGCTTCGAGGATCGCTGTGTTGGGAAACGTAGTAATTTCAAAAAATTTCCTACGTGCACACAGGATCATGTGATGCATAGCAACGAGGGGAAGAGTATTGTCTACGTACCCTACGCAGACCGACTGCGGAAGCGATGACACGACGTAGAGGAAGTAGTCGTACGTCTTCACGATCCAACCGATCAAGCACCGAAACTACGGCACCTCCGAGTTCGAGCACATGTTCAGCTCGATGACGATCCCCGGACTCCGATCCAGCAAAGTGTCGGGGAAGAGTTTCGTCAGCACGACGGCGTGGTGACGATCTTGATGAACTACAGCAGCAGGGCTTCGCCTAAACTCCGCTACAGTATTATCGAGGAATATGGTGGCAGGGGGCACCGCACACGGCTAAGGAATCGATCACGAGGATCAACTTGTGTCAACTTGTGTGTTTAGAGGTGCCCCTGCCTCAGTATATAAAGGATCCAAGGGGGGGAGGAGGCGCCGGCCAGGAGGAGGTGGCGCAGGAGGAGTCCTACTCCTACCAGGAGTAGGACTCCCCTCCAATCCTATTCCAACTAGGAATCCCCAAAGGGGGAAAGAGGAGAAGGGTGGCCGGCCACCTCTCCTAGTCCTAATAGGACTAGGGGAAGGGGGGAGGCGCGCAGCCCTGGTGGGCAGCCCTTTCACCTTTCCACTAAGGCCCATGAAGGCCCATATGGTTCCCGGGGGGTTCCGGTAACCCTCTCGGTATTCCGGTAAAATCCCGATTTCACCCGGAACACTTCCGATATCCAAATATAGGCTTCCAATATATCAATCTTTACGTCTCGACCATTTCGAGACTCCTCGTCATGTCCGTGATCACATCTGGGACTCCGAACAACCTTCGGTACATCAAAATGCATAAACTCATAATATAACTGTCATCGTAACCTTAAGCGTGCGGACCCTACGGGTTCGAGAACAATGTAGACATGACCGAGACACGTCTCTGGTCAATAACCAATAGCGGGACCTGGATGCCCATATTGGCTCCTACATATTCTACGAAGATCTTTATCGGTCAGACCGCATAACAACATACGTTGTTCCCTTTGTCATCGGTATGTTACTTGCCCGAGATTCGATCGTCGGTATCCAATACCTAGTTCAATCTCGTTACCGGCAAGTCTCTTTACTCGTTCCGTAATACATCATCTCACAACTAACATATTAGTTGTAATGCTTGCAAGGCTTATGTGATGTGTATTACCGAGAGGGCCCAGAGATACCTCTCCGACAATCGGAGTGAAAAATCCTAATCTCGAAATACGCCAACCCAACATCGACCATTGGAGACACCTGTAGTACTCCTTTATAATCACCCAGTTAGGTTGTGACGTTTGGTAGTACCCAAAGTGTTCCTCCGGTAAACGGGAGTTGCATAATCTCATAGTCATAGGAACATGTATAAGTCATGAAGAAAGCAATAGCAACATACTAAACGATCGGGTGCTAAGCTAATGGAATGGGTCATGTCAATCAGATCATTCTACTAATGATGTGACCTCGTTAATCAAATAACAACTCATTGTTCATGGTTAGGAAACATAACCATCTTTGATTAACGAGCTAGTCAAGTAGAGGCATACTAGTGACACTCTGTTTGTCTATGTATTCACACATGTATTATGTTTCCGGTAAATACAATTCTAGCATGAATAATAAACATTTATCATGATTATAAGGAAATAAATAATAACTTTATTATTGCCTCTAGGGCATATTTCCTTCAGTCTCCCACTTGCACTAGAGTCAATAATCTAGATTACACTGTAATGAATCTAACACCCATTGAGCTTTGGTGCTGATCATGTTTTGCTCGTGGAAGAGGCTTAGTCAACGGGTCTGCAACATTCAGATCCGTATGTATCTTGCAAATCTCTATGTCTCCCACCTGGACTAGATCCCGGATGGAGTTGAACCGTCTCTTGATGTGTTTGGTCCTTTTGTGAAATCTGGATTCCTTTGCCAAGGCAATTGCACCAGTATTGTCACAAAAGATTTTCATTGGACCCGATGCACTAGGTATGACACCTAGATCGGATATGAACTCCTTCATCCAGACTCCTTCATTTGCTGCTTCCGAAGCAGCTATGTATTCCGCTTCACATGTAGATCCCGCTACGACGCTTTGTTTAGAACTGCACCAACTGACAGCTCCACCGTTTAATGTAAACACGTATCCGGTTTGCGATTTAGAATCGTCCGGATCAGTGTCAAAGCTTGCATCAACGTAACCTTTTACGATGAGCTCTTTGTCACTTCCATATACGAGAAACATATCCTTAGTCCTTTACAGGTATTTAAGGATGTTCTTGACCGCTGTCCAGTGATCCATTCCTGGATTACTTTGGTACCTCCCTGCTAAACTTATAGCAAGGCACACATCAGGTCTGGTACACAGCATTGCATACATGATAGAGCCTATGGCTGATGCATAGGGAACATCTTTCATATTCTCTCTATCTTCTGCAGTGGTCGGGCATTGAGTCTTACTCAATTTCACACCTTGTAACACAGGCAAGAACCCTTTCTTCGCTTGATCCATTTTGAACTTCTTCAAAATTTTGTCAAGGTATGTGCTTTGTGAAAGTCCAATTAAGCGTCTTGATCTATCTCTATAGATCTTAATGCCTAATATGTAAGAAGCTTCACCGAGGTCTTTCATTGAAAAACTTTTATTCAAGTATCCCTTTATGCTATCCAGAAATTCTATATCATTTCCAATCAGTAATATGTCATCCACATATAATATCAGAAATGCTACAGAGCTCCCACTCACTTTCTTGTAAATACAGGCTTCTCCGAAAGTCTGTATAAAACCAAATGCTTTGATCACACTATCAAAACGTTTATTCCAACTCCGAGAGGCTTGCACCAGTCCATAAATGGATCGCTGGAGCTTGCACACTTTGTTAGCTCCCTTTGGATCGAAAAAACCTTCTGGTTGCATCATATACAACTCTTCTTCCAGAAATCCATTCAGGAATGCAGTTTTGACATCCATTTGCCAAATTTCATAATCATAAAATGCGGCAATTGCTAACATGATTCGGACGGACTTAAGCATCGCTACGGGTGAGAAGGTCTCATCGTAGTCAATTCCTTGAACTTGCCGAAAACCTTTTGCGACAAGTCGAGCTTTGTAGACAGTAACATTACCATCAACGTCAGTCTTCTTCTTAAAAATCCATTTATTCTCAATTGCTTGCCGATCATCAGGCAAGTCAACCAAAGTCCATACTTTGTTCTCATACATGGATCCCATCTCAGATTTCATGGCTTCAAGCCACTGTACGGAATCTGGGCTCACCATCGCTTCTTCATAGTTCGTAGGTTCATCATGATCTAGTAGCATGACCTCCAGAACAGGATTACCGTACCACTCTGGTGCGGATCTTACTCTGGTTGATCTACGCGGTTCAGTAGTATCTTGATCTGAAGTTTCATGATCATTATCATTGGCTTCCTCACTAACTGGTGTAGGTGTCACTGAAACAGTTTTCTGTGATGAACTACTTTCCAGTAAGGGAGCAGGTACAGTTACCTCGTCAAGTTCTACTTTCCTCCCACTCACTTCTTTCGAGAGAAACTCCTTCTCTAGAAATGATCCATTCTTAGCAACGAATGTTTTGCCTTCGGATCTGTGATAGAAGGTGTACCCAACAGTTTCCATTGGGTATCCTATGAAGACACATTTCTCCGATTTGGGTTCGAGCTTATCAGGTTGAAGCTTTTTCACATAAGCATCGCAGCCCCAAACTTTAAGAAACGACAACTTTGGTTTCTTGTCAAACCACAGTTCATAAGGCGTCGTCTCAACGGATTTTGATGGTGCCCTATTTAACGTGAATGCGGCCGTCTCTAAAGCATATCCCCAAAATGATAGCGGTAAATCAGTAAGAGACATCATAGATCGCACCATATCTAGTAAAGTACGATTACGACGTTCAGATACACCATTACGCTGTGGTGTTCCGGGTGGCGTGAGTTGCGAAACTATTCCACAGTTTTTCAAATGTACACCAAACTCGTAACTCAAATATTCTCCTCCACGATCAGATCGTAGAAACTTTATTTTCTTGTTACGATGATTTTCAACTTCACTCTGAAATTCTTTGAACTTTTCAAATGTTTCAGACTTATGTTTCATTAAGTAAATATACCCATATCTGCTTAAATCATCTGTGAAGGTGAGAAAATAACGATATCCGCCACGAGCCTCAATATTCATCGGGCCACATACATCGGTATGTATGATTTCCAACAAATCTGTTGCTCTCTCCATAGTACCGGAGAACGGTGTTTTAGTCATCTTGCCCATGAGGCACGGTTCGCAAGTACCAAGTGATTCATAATCAAGTGGTTCCAAAAGTCCATCGGTATGGAGTTTCTTCATGCGCTTTATACCGATATGACCTAAACGACAGTGCCACAAATAAGTTGCACTTTCATTATCAACTCTGCATCTTTTGGCTTCAACATTATGAATATGTGTATTACTACTATCGAGATTCAATAAAAATAGACCACTCTTCAAGGGTGCATGACCATAAAAGATATTACTCATATAAATAGAACAACCATTATTCTCTGATTTAAATGAATAACCGTCTCGCATTAAACAAGATCCAGATATAATGTTCATGCTCAACGCTGGCACCAAATAACAATTACTTAGGTATTAATCCCGAAGGTAGATGTAGAGGTAGCGTGCCGACCGCGATCACATCGACTTTGGAACCGTTTCCTACGCGCATCGTCACCTCGTCCTTTGCTAGTGTCCGCTTATTCTGTAGTCCCTGTTTCGAGTTGCAAATATTAGCAACAGAACCAGTATCAAATACCCAGGTGCTACTGCGAGCATTAGTAAGGTACACATCAATAACATGTATATCACATATACCTTTGTTCACCTTGCCATCCTTCTTATCCGCCAAATACTTGGGGCAGTTCCGCTTCCAGTGACCAGTCTGCTTGCAGTAGAAGCACTCAGTTTCAGGCTTAGGTCCAGACTTGGGTTTCTTCTCTTGAGCAGCAACTGGCTTGCTGTTCTTCTTGAAGTTCCCCTTTTTCTTCCCTTTGCCCTTTTTCTTGAAACTAGTGGTCTTGTTAACCATCAACACTTGATGCTCCTTCTTGATTTCTACCTCTGCAGCTTTCAGCATTGCGAAGAGCTCGGGAATAGTCTTGTTCATCCCTTGCATATTATAGTTCATCACGAAGCTCTTGTAGCTTGGTGGCAGTGATTGGAGAATTCTGTCGATGACGCAATCATCCGGAAGATTAACTCCCAATTGAATCAAGTGATTATTATACCCAGACATTTTGAGTATATGCTCACTGACAGAACTGTTCTCCTCCATCTTGCAGCTATAGAACTTATTGGAGACTTCATATCTCTCAATCCGGGCATTTGCTTGAAATATTAACTTCAACTCCTGGAACATCTCATATGCTCCATGACGTTCAAAACGTCGTTGAAGTCCCGATTCTAAGCCGTAAAGCATGGCACACTGAACTATTGAGTAGTCATCAGCTTTGCTCTGCCAGACGTTCATAACATCTGGCGTTGCTCCAGCAGCAGGCCTGGCACCCAGCGGTGCTTCCAGGACGTAATTCTTCTGTGCAGCAATGAGGATAATCCTCAAGTTACGGACCCAGTCCGTGTAATTGCTACCATCATCTTTCAACTTTGCTTTCTCAAGGAACGCATTAAAATTTAACGGAACAACAGCACGAGCCATCTATCTACAATCAACATAAACAAGCAAGATATTATCAGGGACTAAGTTCATGATAAGTTTAAGTTCAGTTAATCAAATTTACTTTAAGAACTCCCACTTAGATAGACATCCCTCTAATCCTCTAAGTGATCACGTGATCCAAATCAACTAAACCATAACCGATCATCACGTGAGATGGAGTAGTTTTCAATGGTGAACATCGTTATGTTGATCATATCCACTATATGATTCACGCTCGACCTTTCGGTCTCCGTGTTCCGAGGCCATATCTGCATATGCTAGGCTCGTCAAGTTTAACCTGAGTATTCCGCGTGTGCAACTGTTTTGCACCCGTTGTATTTGAACATAGAGCGTATCACACCCGATCATCACGTGGTGTCTCAGCACGAAGAACTTTCGCAACGGTGCATACTCAGGGAGAACACCTCTTGATAATTTAGTGAGAGATCATCTTATAATGCTACCGTCAATCAAAGCAAGATAAGATGCATAAAAGATAAACATCACATGCAATCAATATAAGTGATATGATATGGCCATCATCATCTTGTGCCTGTGATCTCCATCTCCGAAGCACCGTCATGATCACCATCGTCACCGGCGTGACACCTTGATCTCCATCGTAGCATCGTTGTCGTCTCGCCAATCTTATGCTTCCACGACTATCACTACCGTTTAGTAATAAAGTTAAGCATTACATCGCGATTGCATTGCATACAATAAAGCGACAACCATATGGCTCCTGCCAGTTGCCGATAACTTGGTTACAAAACATGATCATCTCATACAATAAAATTCAGCATCATGCTTTGACCATATCACATCACAACATGCCCTGCAAAAACAAGTTAGACGTCCTCTACTTTGTTGTTGCATGTTTTTACGTGGCTGCTACGGGCTTAAGTAAGAACCAATCTCACCTACGCATCAAAACCACAACGATAGTTTGGCAAATAGACTCCGTTTTGACCTTCTCAAGGACCGGGCGTAGCCATACTTGGTTCAACTAAAGTTGGAGAGGCAGTCGCCCGCAAGCCATCTCTGTGCAAAGCACGTCGAGGGAACCGGTCTCGCGTAAGCGTACGCGTAAGGTTGGTCCGGGTCATCTCGTCCAACAATACCGCCGAACCAAAATATGACATGCTGGTAGGCAGTATGACTTGTATCGTCCACAACTCACTTGTGTTCTACTCGTGCATATAACATCAACATCATTAACCTAGGCTCTGATGCCACTGTTGGGAAACGTAGTAATTTCAAAAATTTTCCTACGTGCACACAGGATCATGTGATGCATAGCAACGAGGGGAAGAGTATTGTCTACGTACCCTACGCAGACCGACTGCGGAAGCGATGACACGACGTAGAGGAAGTAGTCGTACGTCTTCACGATCCAACCGATCAAGCACCGAAACTACGGCACCTCCGAGTTCGAGCACACGTTCAGCTCGATGACGATCCCCGGACTCCGATCCAGCAAAGTGTCGGGGAAGAGTTTCGTCAGCACGACAGCGTGGTGACGATCTTGATGAACTACAGCAGCAGGGCTTCGCCTAAACTCCGCTACAGTATTATCGAGGAATATGGTAGCAGGGGGCACCGCACACGGCTAAGGAATCGATCACGAGGATCAACTTGTGTCAACTTGTGTGTTTAGAGGTGCCCCTGCCTCAGTATATAAAGGATCCAAGGGGGGGAGGAGGCGCCGGCCAGGAGGAGGTGGCGCAGGAGGAGTCCTACTCCTACCGGGAGTAGGACTCCCCTCCAATCCTATTCCAACTAGGAATCCCCAAAGGGGGAAAGAGGAGAAGGGTGGCCGGCCACCTCTCCTAGTCCTAATAGGACTAGGGGAAGGGGGGAGGCGCGCAGCCCTGGTGGGCAGCCCTTTCACCTTTCCACTAAGGCCCATGAAGGCCCATATGGTTCCCGGGGGGTTCCGGTAACCCTCTCGGTATTCCGGTAAAATCCCGATTTCACCCGGAACACTTCCGATATCCAAATATAGGCTTCCAATATATCAATCTTTACGTCTCGACCATTTAGAGACTCCTCGTCATGTCCGTGATCACATCTGGGACTCCGAACAACCTTCGGTACATCAAAATGCATAAACTCATAATATAACTGTCATCGTAACCTTAAGCGTGCGGACCCTACGGGTTCGAGAACAATGTAGACATGACCGAGACACGTCTCTGGTCAATAACCAATAGCGGGACCTGGATGCCCATATTGGCTCCTACATATTCTACGAAGATCTTTATCGGTCAGACCGCATAACAACATACGTTGTTCCCTTTGTCATCGGTATGTTACTTGCCCGAGATTCGATCGTCGGTATCCAATACCTAGTTCAATCTCGTTACCGGCAAGTCTCTTTACTCGTTCCGTAATACATCATCTCACAACTAACATATTAGTTGTAATGCTTGCAAGGCTTATGTGATGTGTATTACCGAGAGGGCCCAGAGATACCTCTCCGACAATCGGAGTGAAAAATCCTAATCTCGAAATACGCCAACCCAACATCGACCATTGGAGACACCTGTAGTACTCCTTTATAATCACCCAGTTACGTTGTGACGTTTGGTAGTACCCAAAGTGTTCCTCCGGTAAACGGGAGTTGCATAATCTCATAGTCATAGGAACATGTATAAGTCATGAAGAAAGCAATAGCAACATACTAAACGATCGGGTGCTAAGCTAATGGAATGGGTCATGTCAATCAGATCATTCTACTAATGATGTGACCTCGTTAATCAAATAACAACTCATTGTTCATGGTTAGGAAACATAACCATCTTTGATTAACGAGCTAGTCAAGTAGAGGCATACTAGTGACACTCTGTTTGTCTATGTATTCACACATGTATTATGTTTCCGGTAAATACAATTCTAGCATGAATAATAAACATTTATCATGATTATAAGGAAATAAATAATAACTTTATTAT
>NC_041383.1:160529269-160535936 GCF_002162155.2 Triticum dicoccoides | reverse complement strand
GGCAGAGGCCGGAGTGCCACGTGGCACATCGCGGTTGGCTAGGGCGGAGAGGCGGACGTGTCCGGCTGCGGCCGGACGTGTCCGGTGGCGGCGGGGACGAATCTGCTAGGGTTTGCCCGTGAATTTCTGGGGAGGGATCTATATATAGAGGTAGAGGGAGCTAGGAGTGTCCAAATGAGGTGTAGTTTTCGCCCACACGATCGTGATCGAACGACCGAGAGCATGGAGGGGAGTTAGATGGGTTATTGGGCTGTTTTGGAGGGGTGTTGGGCTGCAACTCAAAAGAGGCCTTTGCGGGAGTGCGGTTAACTGTTGGAGTACCAAACGAGCTCCAAATGACCCGAAACTTGACATGTGGTCTACCGGTGCTATACCAGGGCCACTTGGCAAGGCTCGGTCCATTCCGAGAACGTTCAACACCCGCACATGAAAGGAGACAAGAGGGGTGCGTCGGTGCATGTGGGAGTGTCGGATTGCGAAACGGACAACGGGGAAAATGCTCGAATGCATGAGACGAACACGTATGCAAATGAGATGCACATGATGACATGATATGATATACATGACATGAATAAAATGCAAACCAAAAGACAAAACCCAACCACGGAGGGAATATCATATCACATAGCCGAAAATGGCAAGAGTTGGAGTTACAAAGACGAAAAGTTACATCCGGGGTGTTACAACACTCCACCACTACAAGAGGATCTCATCCCGAGATCTAGGACTGAAAGAACTCCGGATATTCAGAACGGAGGTTATCCTCGCGCTCCCAGGTGGCTTCTCAGTCGGAATGGTCTGACCACTTCACTTTCTGGAATTTGATTGACTTGTTGCGAGTCTTGCGCTCGGTTTCTTCAAGAATAGCAACGGGGTGCTCATGATAAGAGATATCTTCTTGGAGGTCGATTTCTTCGAAGTTGATAGTGCGCTCAGGAGTCTTGAAGCACTTGCGAAGCTGTGACACGTGAAACACATCGTGCACATTTGCAAAGTTGGATGGAAGCTCAAGTTAATAGGCGAGATCGCCTCTTTTGCCAATGATCTTGAAAGGACCCACATATCTAGGGCAAGCTTCCCTTTGATACCAAAGCGACGAGTCTCTTTCATTGGAGAGACGCGGAGGTAGACATGGTCTCCGATTTCAAAAGCCAAGTCACGGTGCTTGCTATCATAGTAACTCTTCTGTCGCAATTGCGCGGCTTTGAGATTCTCATGAATGACTTTGCACATTTCTTCGGCTTCTGTGATCAAGTCGTTGCCAAGAAGTTGGCGTTCACCTGTCTCAGACTAATTGAGAGGAGTACGGCACTTTCTGCCATAGAGAATTTCGAATGGGGCCTTGCCCGAACTCACTTGGAAGCTGTTGTTGTAGGAAAACTCGGCATATGGAAGACAATCTTCCCACTTCATACCGAAAGAGATGACACAAGCCCTGAGCATATCTTCAAGGATTTGATTGACTCGCTCGACTTCGCCACTTGTTTGAGGATGGAAAGCTGTGCTGAACCGAATGTTGGTGCCCATGGCCGCCTGAAAGGAGTCCCAGAACTTAGAAGTGAAGATGCTTCCACGATCTGAAGATATCAATTGTGGAATACCGTGCAAGGAGACAATTCTGGAGGTGTATAGCTCTGCCAGCTGAGCTGCTGTGATAGATTCTTTGATAGGAAGAAAATGAGCCACTTTGTTAAGCTTGTCAATGACAACGAAGATAGCATCATTTCCACGCTTGGACTTAGGAAAACCAGTCATGAAGTCCATCTCGATATGGTCAAACTTCCATTCCGGAATAGCAAGAGGTTGGAGGAGACCAGCTGGTCGTTGGTGTTCTGCTTTCACTCTTCTGCAGACATCACATTCATTCACGAATTGAGCAATCTCTCGCTTCATTCGAGTCCACCAATACGACTGCTTGAGGTCATGGTACATCTTTGTACTTCCAGGATGAATGGATAGGAGGGAATTGTGTGCCTCATTCATGATGACTTTTCTCAGATCACCTTTTGGAACCACAATTCGATCCTTGAAGAAAAGAGTATCTTTGTCATCCAAGCGATTGCACTTGTATTTGGGAATGCCCTTGTCAATACCACGTTTCACCTTCTTCACCATGGTATCCAGGAGTTGTGCCTCACGAATTTGATCTTCCAAAGTAGGAGAGACTATGAGGTTGGCAAGAAAGCCTTGAGGAACAACTTGAAGATTCAGCTTGCGGAAGGCTTCACAGAGATCCGGTTGAAACGGCTTGAGAATTAGACTGTTGCAATAAGCCTTTCTGCTCAGAGCATCTGCAATCACATTCCCCTTGCCAGGAGTATATTCAATACTCGGATTGTATTCTTGAATCATTTCGACCCATCGAGTTTGCCTGAGGTTAAGGTTGGGTTGAGTGAAGATATACTTGAGGCTCTTGTGATCGGTGAAAATGTCCACTTGCCTTCCCAATAAGAGATGTCTCCATGTTATCAATGCATGGACAACTGCCGCCAACTCAAGATCGTGAGTGGGGTAGTTCTTTTCGTTGGGCTTCAACTGACGAGAGGTATAGGCCACAACTCTTTTCTCTTGCATCAACACAGCACCGAGACCTTGAAGGGAAGCATCACAGAATACTTCGAATGGCTTGGATTCATCAGGAGGAGTCAAAACAGGAGCTGTGACTAGCTTCTCTTTGAGGGTGTTGAAAGCGACATCCCACTCAGGCGTCCAGACATACTTGACATGCTTCTGGAGGAGGTTGGAAAGAGGCTTTGCAATCTTTGAGAAGTTCTCAACGAATCTTTGGCAATAGCTTGCAAGACCAAGAAAACTGCGGAGCTGCTTGACATTCTGAGGAGGTTCCCAATTCACAACTGCAGAAACCTTTGCGGGATTAACAGCAATGCCATTGGCAAAGATGATATGGCCAAGGTAAAGAACTTCACCAAGCCAGAACTCACATTCGGAAAACTTCGCATAGAATTGATGCTCTCTGAGCTTGTCGAGCACCAATCGCAAATGTTTGGCATGATCCTGCTTATTCTTGGAGAAGACCAAGATATCATCGAGATACACCAGAACAAATTCATTGGTGTAGGGGTTGAAGATAAAGTTCATCATGCGAGAGAATGTTGGAGGAGCATTGACAAGGCTGAAAGACATGACAGTATATTCATAAGAACCATAGCTTGTTCTGAATGCTGTCTTGGGAATATCTTCTTCATGAATGCGAATCTGATGATAACCCATACGAAGGTCAAGCTTGGAGAAGACTTTAGCACCTTTGAGTTGCTCGAAAAGCTCGTTGATGTTGGGAAGTGGATACTTGTTCTTGATTGTCTTCTTGTTCAATGGACGGTAATCGACGCAAAGTCGGTCTGTGCCATCCTTCTTCTGGACAAAAAGAACTCCACAACCCCATGGGGAAGAACTCGGTCTGATCAAACCCAGACGCTCTTGTTCATTGAGCTGCTTCTTCAATTCCTTCAGCTCCTTGGGTCCAAGCTTGTAAGGACGCTTGCAAACGGGTTCAGTTCCAGGCTCAAGATCAATAACGAACTCGACTGGCCGATGAGGAGGCATACCCGGAAGCTCTTCTGGAAAGACATCTTGGTACTCACAAACGACTAGAATTTGAGAAATAGCATCCAATTCGCCCTTCTCATTGAGAGAAAACAACCGAATGGTTTCATCATGAGCGGCATAGATGATAACATCCTCAAAAGGGTGGGTCAATTGAATTTGCCTGGCAGCACAATCAAGCTGAGCCTTGTGCTTAGAAAGCCAGTCCATCCCAAGAATTAGATCAATATGAGAGTCGCCAAGAACAAATGGTTTAGAAAGAAATTTGTAGTCGCCCATCTTGATAGAAACATCCGGAATCATTGTGGTAGCCCTCATAGAAGAGCCCGGAGAAACAACTCCCATGGGGTTTTCCAACATTTCCGAAATGAAATCATGCTTTGCAACAAATGATCTAGACATGAAACAATGCGAAGCACCGGTATCAAATAAGACTTTTGCAGGAATATCATTAACAGGAAGATTACCCATGATCACATCTGAAGAATCCTCTGCCTGAGCTGCATTCATCATGTTCACCTTTGCAGACTTGGAATTATGCTTGACCACTGCATTGCTTGAAGATCTCACAGGAGGAGGAGGAGGAAGGCGCCTTTGATTGAAGCATTTGTTCGCGTAGTGACCTTTCTGCTGGCACTTGTTGCAAGTCACTTCTGAGAGCGGACGATGATAAGGAGCACTCGACTTTGAAGCTTGAGACTGAGACTTGTTCTGATAGCTTGGGTTGGGTGGGTGGGAAGATCCACGAGCACCTGAGTTCTTCTGTTGGTAAGGCTGACGAAACGGAGGAGGAGGCAGGTAGAACTTCTGCTGCTTAGCTGCCACTTGTGAGGAAGAAGAAGATTGCACTGCATCTCTGATTCTCTTCTTGGAAGCCTCACACTTGAGCTGAGCACCTTCTTGCTTGAGTGCCATATTGTAGAATTGATCAAACTGAGTAGGCTCAATAAGAACGAGAGCTAATTGCAGATCCTCTCTAAGGCCACCTCTGAACTGATAGATCATACTCTTCTCATCTGGAACATCTTGCTTAGCAAAGCGAGCAAGTTTCTAAAACTGCTTGTTGTATTCATACACTGACATGTTGCCTTGCTTGAGATTGCGGAACTCCTCACGCTTGCTCTCAACAACACTGGTAGGAATATGGTGAGCTTTAAAGTCCCGACAGAAATCAGTCCAAGTAATCACTTGACCACCTATGGAATCCTTGTATTGCTGGAACTAATCAGCTGCCTGATCCTTGAGCTGAAAAGAAGCGAACTTGACATAGTCCTCAGGCCTGACATTGCTGCATTCAAAATGCTTGTTGATATCCACGAGCCAATCATCGGCGTCTGTGGCCTCGACACAATAGCTGAAGGACTTCGGCTGATTTGCAAGGAATTGGTTGAGGGTAGGAAACTGAGGCTGATGATTGAACTGCCCTTGACCTTGATTCCCTTGGTTGCCTTGGCCTTGGTTGCGCTCTTGCATGAGCTGGATCATCATCTGAGCATGGGCGTTAGAGGCTGCCATCAAAGCTTGCCATGCCTCCGGAGGCGGAGGTGGAGGTGGAGGGTTCGCTTGACTCCCATCATTGTGATCCGGATTCTGACGCGTTGGCGGAGCCATCCTGAAGAGGGTGACATCCGTTAGCATCTTGATAGACAGATAGACAAGTTGAATCAACGGATAGAAATTGCAACATATAGTCTTCACAATAAACATTCGAACAAAGATGAACGAATGAATTCCAAAGTAAACATCACACGTCCATAAAGGTGAGAAGCCACTTGAATAGAGATTGATGAATGAAATAAACAAGGTACGACTGGAACAAATACGTGGTAAGGATTACCCAATCACAAACCAAATATCTGTGGGAAGAAATGCTAGAGCTACTTGAATCCCACCTATAAACTCCTGAAACTTTCCGGTTATGCAATCAGGTGTTGGGGATACAGGGGAAGCAATATATCTCACCCAAACTAACAATCCCTACATCCAGCTGTATCCATCCGTCAACACATAACCAAGAAACCTTCGGAAATCGTGTACCTCAACCTTCGAAAAGCATCCGTTATACGAGTTATGGCAATACTCCCAAGCTCGCCCCAGTACTGGGTTATCGGGGTTATCTCACCAACAACTGCATAAAAGAGATTTTTGATGTTGGCAAAGCTCAGGTATTCCAGAACTGCAACGATAAAATTGTGACGACAACACCTCGGAGCTCAACTCCCCGGGACACTGCCACAACCCCTAAATGTCAGGAGGCACCAAGAACACTGTTCTCGTCACAAAACTATCGGAACGATTCCAAGATACCCGCGTGAACCTAAATTTTTTTTTTGAGAAAATTTGAGAAGAGGATAGTCAAAACATCTACGTCAGGAGACCTCACCAGAGCGACGAAGAGACTGAGGAGTAAAAAGAATCCTACTCTCCGATATATATAATCCTAAGACTCAAAACATTTTTGTTTCTAGACTCAACATCGCCAGCAAACAATCAAGCAGGGGGCTCCTAAGTCGGGGATGGCTCTGATTACCAACTTGTAACACCCACGATGCGGCTATATCTCCCACGTGTCGAAGCACGACTTAGAGGCATAACCGCATGGTGGTTTTGTCGCAAGAAGGGTCATCTTCACACAATCACATGTAATGAACAAGAATGGGATAAAGAGAGTTGGCTTACAATCGCCACTTCACACAATACATAATTTAGATCATACATCATTCAAATACACTCATAGACCGACTACGGTCAAGTTCAAATGAAAAGAAGACAACCCCAAATGCTAGATCCCCGATCGTCCCGACTGGGCTCCTCTACTGATCATCTGGAAACGATACATAGTAACGACCAAGGGCCTCATCAAATTCCCACTTCAGCTCAGTTGCGCCATCTGCGCCAGTAACCTCGGCACCTGCATCTGTTTTGGTAGAATCTGTGAGTCATGAGGACTCATCAATCTCACACCCGCGAGGAGGGGTTCGTCGGAGCTCGAGGCGCGGCCGGAGTTGGAGGGAGATGGCCGGGGCGGCGGCCGGAGGAGGACGCCGGGGACGAGGCCGGGCAGCGGCCGGAGGCTGGCGGCGGCGGCGGCCTCCGAGGCGAC